>NW_027526460.1:16998900-17213240 GCF_048455015.1 Haemaphysalis longicornis | reverse complement strand
ATCGAGATAAGTATACTCACCCCTATGCTTTCAGCTTCAATCAAATGAAAAGCAAATTTCTTTTTGTGTTTGTCTTGAAGCCGAGAGATAAAACGGCCATGAAGGCAAAATGCAAGTTCGGCTCATTAACAAGACTGCTTTGCGCCGTCGGTAATGATAGCAATTGTATCGCAAACTACAAAGAAATAGTGGGGCTAATGGGGAAAACAGATCAGCAGCACTGGGGACTGCCCAGCCACTGAGATTTCTCCATGACGTCACAGAATCTTGTCTGTGCGATGGGGGCCACCGACCGAAGCCACCACCAACAAAAATTGAAGCCGTTCCCACTCAATGTGAAAGCTGTCGGAAGTGCAGAGCAGTGATCGCCATAATGGGCTGCAGCGCCGTTATCTGCTCACTGCGGCATTTTCAAATTTCCCGCCTTCGCAGTGCTTGCGCGCCCTCTGCCTGAAACTGCGCAAGCGGGAGTTCTGTTCTTTTTGTGCTTCTTGAATTTCGTATGCTGGAGCTGTTCTGCTCATTTCGAACGTGTAATTTTTTTTTTTGCGTGGTTGGAGCCTTTCTGCGGTATTTCGAAAGTGCCATTCTTTTCTTGCGCGGCTGGAGCCTTTGTGCCGCATTTCGTACGCGCCATTTTTTTCTTGGGCAGCTGGAGCCTGTCTTCGTCATTTCGGACGCACCATTTCTTTCTTAATTGCGCGGCTGCTTTTTTCGCTTACTATCGTAAAAACCAACACAACGAGCATTCCAAACTAAATGAACGTGGGGGCTTCCGGTTACATACACATATTTTGCCTGAAATGTACTTGCAGTTTTCTTTGCGCTAAATAACGGGGAGATGTATGACAAGCGCTAGCGGATCACGACGTTTGAACGGTTATGACTATTTAAACCGCGTGGTTTTCGAAGCCTCAGCGTGACTTCCTGACCCCGGTACAGAATGCCCTACTTGAGTCTGTTGTTTCGCTGCGCCGCATGATTCTGGCAGTCGCATTGATCGTTAGCGAGCTAAGACGACAAGGCGAGTACAAGAAGTGCTCCGCACTTAAAAGGGGACTCAGTCATTGTAGTGGGCCATCTACAAGCACCGTTTGCAACCGTATCGATAACTTGAATGCAAACGTGGGCTTGTAACACGTGCACTTGTAGATATTCAGATAATACTATGCCAATGCTTTTGTCCCTTTCCTGAGGGTTGCTGGGTGCTCCTGTGCGAACGTTTTTCCTTTCCCTTTAGCGGTTGATTTTGAAGTCGGCTCCAACGTTCACTAAAAGCAGGTGGTGAAACACTGAGTAAGGCTTACCCCTTCGGCTTCACTATGCGATCCCTCCATCTTATGCCTACGTGCCTGCTCTGGGGTGAATTGAAGATCAGTGGTAGATCGGAACGCTGACGTGAATTCCCGTGTTGATCAGCTCTTTCTGTAGTTTCCGCGTCATGGCATCATCCAAAATTTCGTGGATCTGACAGCAGTGTTCCCGGTGGGCATCTAATTGAATATACCACATAACAAAAACTATAATTGCTCTTTCCTCGCCGGGATTGTTCTCCTCTCGAATAGTGATTTTTAATTGAATAGAAAATTTTTGAGGTCACCTTTAAGCCCTTGGCTGGAGGACCTTTTTTCTGTTGTCACGTATGGACATTTCATCAATGCAGCAGTAAACTCTTCTGATTCTGATTTTGACTGTTTTTTATTGTTTCAGACGCATGCGGAAGATACGTTTGTAAGTTTTTCAGAGGCTATCAAGTTATCAGCCGACATTTGGCGGCGCTGTTCAGTCATCTCAAATTAAGCTATTCTTGTTTACTACAGGCGAAAGGCTATGATGGCGGTTGACACCCAGCTCAAGTTGTAAGTTGCCTGCATGTTGCATGTTTGACAACCATCAGTGCTTTTATGCCTGAAATTCCTGCATAACACCGTTTAACTAACAAAAAAGAGCAACCCACTGTAGGCAATTGAAGTTCCACGTGCAGCTCAGGCCACGTCATACATAGATGGGTAATTTACAGCAGGTTACCAAGGCCATTTGACTTTGACTTTGCGTCAACAAAAAGGCATCATATTCTGAATGATTTAGCATTCAGAAATTGCAATATTCGTCAAAACGTTTCCTTTCTTCAAGAAGCGTTTATTTTAATGAACTTGTTTTTTGTGCGTAAAACATCCCATCTCTGACTGCTCAGTGTCACGTCGGTGAAACTCCAATGACTGTAAATGCTAGAAGTATATGCACGATCACGAAATCAAAACCAATTTAAAATAGCGAAGTTGCCTTTCGCAACCACGTTCGGGTGAAGGAAGGGCACGTAACAAACAACTGCTCAGTTTATTTTTACCCGAAATCTACTCGCGGTTGCAACAAATTCACACCCTCCTGTGTAGCGTAAAGTGACGACAGTGGCTGCGTTGGTAACAACAAATATGTTTCAGTTAAAATTAAAATGTAATTATATTTCCTAAAAAGAGAAAAAGAAACCTCAGGTGTGAAGATTGTTGAGAAACCATCTTGACAACGGCCGCAACTGTTGTTCGGTAAATTAGCCTTAGAAAAATTAATCTTGGCCTGAAAAATTGCATTTTTGTGTTAGTTCATAGAAACCAGGCGAAAATTCACTGTGGTATGCAGTTGGCTGTCATTTAAAGCGTTTCAACCTCTATTACGAGAGAATGCGCCATTTAAAATGAAACAGTTGTCAGGTCCATCATAATATGTCCCCTACCATCACTTGCTTTTAATGCAACAGCTTCTTTGTATGCAACCGCTGCAGCCGTCATTCTGCTTCAGATGAAATTGTGGATTTCGAGCACATAGCGTAGACTTTGAAGCCTTAAAGGGACACTGAAGTGAATTTGTCAAGCTCCCGTTTTTGCTTGCACTGTGTAGACTGGGTCAAATTAGCACACTTTTCATCGTTCATCCGGTTGACAAATCGGTAATTATTTTACAAAGCGCGACAGAAGAAAAACTACCATGCGCGGTTTGCGGCGGCCGCACAAACTAAGCTGTGACGCTAGGAGGAGGGGGCGCCGTGATTGGACGATGCCCAAGGTTAGCAATCAAACAAGTTTCGGTTCCGGTTTCGGTCTGTAAAACAACATGTTTGACATTCGATGGCGTCGTTGGATGGGCATTCTCAATATCCCAGTTATCGTAGTACCGCGCTTCTGCCATGTTGTCGGCTGTAAAATGCATAAGATAAGCCTCCCAGGACGGCTTGGAATCGTAGCATTCACTATCTGAGGCCTACGCAGTGCATGAACGCCCTCCGCGTCCCCGCAGACGCTCAAATGCATGCGCTTTTCCCCCATATTTGGAGCTTGCCTCGCTCATTCCTGTATCGTAAAAAGCGTGTTCGCACCAGGCCAAGGGTCTGTTGATTCTGGGCTGTGCCCACTGCCCGCAAGCAGTCGGTGCTTATGGCAACAGCACGCCAACGAGAACTCGCTAGCGCGCCAGTGCCAGCCTGCGCGAGTTCTGTGGACTAGTTCGTGCAGCAATGAACGTTGCGGCCCAAAAAAAGGTGAACTCAGTATAGAAAACATCGGCGAAAAACGAAAAAGTTAACTCTTAAAAAAAAAAAAAAGCATGTACCCGCGGCGATTCGAACTTGTGACTGGCAAAACACTTCGGTTGACATACCTAGACTTAGCGCTCCAGACGACTAGGCCACGGAGGGGCCGCTGGCGGCGATGGAAAATATAAAGTATATAATGTATAACCAGTTTACACTTTTATTTCGTTTTAGTATTTCAAGCAGCTTAGGTGACTATTTGTTGTATTGCGCTCGTGCAGTAAGCGTCCCCCGAGTTTCCACAATAGCTCACGTCTAGCAATTGCATTTCGTAGACGGGAAAGCGTTCGCAGATGCGTAGTCGTGCTGCTGACCGCTGTGCTTGTTCGCCCAGCGCAAAAAAGTGCTTCCCGCACCCTAGTTTTACGCTGTACGGTAAAAATATCAGTTTATTTTATTTCCTTAGTACCTATATTGACTTCGCTCACTCTTCTCCCACTTCAAGAGGCCTTATATTTTCCTACTGGCGTACCAGTCAGCGAAGCGTCGCATGTGCGCTTGTGCAGTGCTTGAGTGAAGCGACCTTGACTTGGAGCTAGATACAGAGTACAAACTAACGAAGTAAAGAAGGCGCATTCTTTCATTCCCACACGTGTTGTGGCTTAGTTTCAACTGATCGAGCGAATTGCGACGACCCGTCGGCGGCCGGCGGACTAAACGGTGGGCCGACTGACTCGGTCGCGGAAGGTCGGCGAGCCGTGCAGTAGCGCAGCCAATTGTCAGCTCCTCTCCTGCTGACGTCACACGAAAACGCCACAGAAAATGGGCGAGCGTAAAGAGAGGAGGCCAGCATTTTCGAATTGATTTTTCTACTAAATAAATTCGCGTAAACGCGCACAGAGTGGTCGAAACAGGGCCCAGGGACTCCGGACTACAGTTTGCGCTCGTAATCCCGCATTGTTTACAAATCACTTCAGTGTCCCTTTAAGACCGTTGCTAATGCATTTTTATTGCCTGCATGCCAGGTAAAGTTCGAAAGTACGCCAGATACTCTTTAAAGTGGCTCCATGATACTTCGATGCAATAGTGTAGGGACTTCGTTGTGTGCTAAAATCATATCTACACGTGGTGCACTCACATCGTACATAACTTTATTTAGGGCAAGTCGTAGACGGCAGTCCGCTCGACGGTCCGCCAAATCTCTTAGCGGAGAGCCACGTAGCCAGCGTTGTAACGCCTCTCTGCTCTGAACTAAGAGTACGCTCTCAGTTGTCCCTGCTCTTCATTCCGCAGTCTCGTGCCACTGCATTCCGAAATACACTCAGGAGATCATTCCTCTGGTCGCCGGGCATCGACGGGCGCGACAGCCTGAACCGGATGGAGTGGGACACCCAGACGACCAACAATGCGTGCGCCAAGCGATTATTTTGCGAACTTTATAAACCATAGATGATTATGCATTGGTCGACCAAGATGGGTCATTAGCAATTTTTTTTATCTATAGCTTAGTATCTCAAAATGTCCCTGTGCATTCCCTCTTTCGTTCGTTCTCCAAAATCTTAACAAGATACAGAAAATGAGCGCGTATTTAAGAAACGACGAGCTTTAACAAGGGTTGTTTTAAGGTTATTTCACTGAAACATATAAAAAAATCAGCTTAAATCTAGTTTGACCTGAAATAGCTGAGACGAATGCTGGTTCGTTCAAAGAAGCAATAAAATGTTAGGATCCTGAATGAATGCTTACCATCAAATAAAACGCTCTGCTTTTAGCGTTTCTAGACATCGCCTCTGTCTGCAATGTCACTGAGTGGAAGCTTGGGCATTTTGGTTATTCATATTCGACACAGATTTACAGCGCAAAAGGCGACGACGGGAAAGAACACAGGACGGCCGCTGAGTTCTTATAGGTCGATGCATTGTTCTTAGAGGTCATTATTATGATAGGTCGTGGCATCATAAGCTGTTAACTTCCAGCGTAACGTAAACACAGGTATTGAACTCTTGGTATTTATCCTTTCACTAAAAACAAACTCCATATTTTAGATGCGCCGCATCTCATTCACTCGCCTTGTCCCTGCATCCATCCGGCGTTGTTGTCGGCGTTGTCGGCGTCCACCCCTCCCCCATTCTCCTCGCCGCGCCAGCTGCGCTCTCCGCCGCTCACCCCCTCTCCTCTCCGATAGCGAACACTCTCTCGCGAGGGGCATTGGATTGGATTCGGTTGGCTTGGCTTGGCTTCGCTTGGCTTGGCTTGGCTTGGCTTGGCTTGGCTTGGCTTGGCTTGGATTGGATTGGTTTGGATTGGATTGGATTGGATTGGATTGGATTGGATTGGATTGGATTGGATTGGATTGGATTGGATTGGATTGGATTGGATTGGAACTCTGCGATGCTTCGCATTACCTCAGGGTTCCCCTCGGGAAGATGGTGTAATTTTTTTTCAACTAAATACTAAAAGCGAATAATAAATGGACTCTGCGCTGCGAATTTTTCTCAATTATCACGCAGTGGCGGGGGCAGTATTTTCACACTCAGCGCCGATTGTCAGTCGTTTATGCTTTTCATAGAGCTTCCCATAAGCGAAACGAAAATAAGCAGCAGATGTAACCATTCCACCCCACATTTTATGGAAGATTCTTGTGAATGAGCCACATTAATACCATTACTTAGCAGCTTACTGCCTTGGTACCAGCCCCCGAAACTTGGGCTTATATCAAAGAAGCTACAGTCATGACACCGGCATCCAACCGTAAACTGTGAAGACACACTTCCAAACGATGGCAGAGAGAATTCAACGCGTTCTCTACAAAGGGGTTGCCATAAATTGGCTCTTTTACACTACAAAAGGAGGTTGAAGAGCAATAACACATATTGCGTTTCTGGAAGCAGGAAGTGCAATATTGTCTATGGAGTGTGCTTTTGTTTTGCGCCGGTACCCGACTGCGGTCCTCGCGCGTTAGTGCCGCTGTATCACTGCAAATGATGGTAGAGTGGCAGGAGGAACCAAAGGAGTTCTTTATGCGGTACCGACCCGACCCGGTCCTGCAGGCTGGCTCTGGGCGGCGGTGATTTAGCAATCTTTGGCGCCGATTCGGTTGGGGCTTCGCAGTGTGGACGTGTACCTCCAAGTGTTTTGTAGTCGTACTTTCCGTTTTTACGTACCGAATAGCATCGTCATTCCAGTTGTCTGTAACTTTGACTCCGTTCTAATTGGTGAGCGCTGTCAATGGAGGGCCTCTGATTACGCACCGAACTGTTCACCACTGGTACGTCGTCTTCAATGGAGGATAACGCAGTACGGTAAGTTAGTTCGAAAGAACCTGAAATCAACAATAATGCCATCTTCACTTTTTGCTCGTTCATCATAATGTGAAAATGGCCCCAAAGATAATCCCAGCCTTGCTAGCTCAGCCAACTCATTTGCAAGGTACGACAGTGGGCTTCGGATATCTTGTGACGCGTTGTCAACCTAATGACTGTAGAAGGTGCAAGAATTTTAATGTGTCTGTTATTTCCGCGGCTGGTTATAGACAATTGGCAACAATACGATCTACAACAACCTTGCTCATAACTGCTCATAACTGCACTACACACGCGCATGCACGCATGTACCCACAAGCTCGCCCTCTCTCCCTCCCTCTCTGGTCATCGGTAGCCGGCGCAGATAATGACAGTCACACCAGTCTCATTTACGTGTGCCTTCTGTTTTTTTTTTTTACGTGTGCCTTCTGTTTCTGTTACAGAACTGGCATTGTAATAATGCCTCCCCCCCTCCCCCCCTCCCGAGAGAAAATCTTCGCTAGCTGTATACCATCTTATTTGTACTGGGCCAAAAATTAGTACTGAAAATTAAGTCTTACAGCGGCGAATTTTTAGGGCTAAGTTGACTCATTATTCGTGTCGTCTTTCTGTCAACAAACTTTCATATGGGCCCCCTGTGAAGCATGCTTTTCTGTTCGGTCGGTGCGTGCAGTAAAGAAGCCCACATACCCGACGAAGCGGCGGCACGAAGTGTGGCAACTCTGTAAATTATTACCTACTCAGTGAAAAAGTGAACCAGAATCTACACATTTGTCGTAAATATAAATAACGAACGCAATGTGAACTGAATACGCTGAACTTTAACCTCCAGTTGAACGCCGCTAGCAGCATTGCGCACGCTTTCGAAGTGTTCGAAAATTCAAATTTTAGGAGCTTAACGCGCGCAACTACACTTGGGCTAGGCGCGCCGTAGGGGGGAGGGGGCTACGAATTAATTTCGGCCCGCCTGGAGATCTCAGAGCCTTCAGGCATAACGGCAACAATACACTTCAGCGGCGCGTTTTATTGCAATTTTCTACTCTCTCCGAAAATCCAAACGCGCACGAAAATGTCAGTCTCCGTAAGTGGTGTGCATACGGAAGCATTTCGTGATTCCCCGGATAGTGGGATTTTATTATTTCCAGAAAGAAATTACTTCCTAAAACGCGCCGCTACATTTGCCTGCCGCGCAAAACCAAGCTGGAGCATTCCGTGGCCGCGGGAGGAATGCCGGTGTCGCAATGGTTTATAAGCTATAAAATTTCTCCCGCCCGCGGCCTCGTTACTCCCGGCAACGAACGTTCTTGGTCCGGCTACCCGCTTTCCGCGCGCTCCTGCGTGCCGGCGGCCGACTTGAGCCGTACTCCGCTTTCGTGCGGGAGGGGAAGGCAGGTACGTGGAGGGAAATAATCGTAAAAAAGTTCTGGTTCCAGTGTGGTGAGTGCGAGCGCGGCGTAAGCAGCAAGCGCCTGCGATTACGGGTGCGCCGTGAGATTCGCGAGACGTTGCCAGCGAGTTTATTCCTCCTTTCGACGCCCAAGAACGCGAGAAGGAACGGTAAAAGGAGATAAGGTAGGTGCGGCAGGAATGTGTTATGTTTCCGCGCGCCCGATTTGGCCGGGTGGGAGCAGCGCGCAATAAAGGAGGTGGCTGAGGCGGAGCTGCAGAGCTGATGCAATCGCAGGACTGACGCGGCGGAGCTGCTCGGGGTTTCTTGGGAGACTGCTTACGGAACGTGTTTTCCTCTCGCACTGCGTACGTGTGTGCGTGCGTCTGGTTCTGCGGGAAGAACAGAGATAAACAGTTCAACTAACAGAAGCTGCATGTTACGAGCGACAAAAAACGGGTAGTTCTGCGCGTAATAGCAATGGCCTGCATTTCATTATTGTCAGTCGCGGTGCGTGGTCAGTTGAATGGGGAAAAGAGTTGCCCAGCCTAAACATAAATATGGGGTTGGAATCTCTCCACCCTCTCCATCCGTTAGCCATAGGCGGGGCATGTCAGCAAAGATTTCGCGGAGCTCTGCTCATTTTCGCGTCGTTCGGTCAACAGAGCGAGCTATACAAAACATAGAACGACAGAGAGCTAGCTACCTTCGCAATGCTGGCAACTTTGTCATGGGAACGACAAGTCGAAGGGCGGCTCGGCAGCTGCCTGTGCCTCGACGGGTCTTGCGACTCGCACATTGGGTGACCACCTCCCTACTTGCAAAATGCGAGACACGATGACGAAGGGGGGGGGGGGGGGGATGGGGCGTGTGGAGGAAGGAAACATTGACGCAGACAATGACAAAACACCTACAATAATTCCATAGATTTTTGAGATATTTTTGCAATATGGAGAGTCTGCGACACTGTATGCATCCGCGCAAGTAAAAACTTTCCTTGGAGCAATGCTGCCAAACGGTGAGCCCTGGGCTGCCCGCACTATTCTCGGCACCAGGCGGCCTCCAATGTACTCCTCTGCGGCTAGCTCCCCTTTTCAGCAGGCAGTGCATTTGCCTTTCGCTCCGTATTAGCTGTGGGCCTAATGTGTCCAGGGATAAAGGAATCGGTAAAGAAAACAGTAGATCTGCGTACTCCGAAGCGCTTACGCGTAAATCGTTCCTGTGCCTTCGAACGTGACCAGTAAGCGTCAGGAATATTCACGAGGGATGGCCCTTTCTGTCGAGGAACACGCAAAGAACCGAACGAGACCCTTCCCGAAGATTCTAGCAAACGCTTCCTGCTTTGGTTGCCAATCCTTTCTCCAAGTCTTGTTGTGTACTGAGAGGCGGTGAGACTTAGTCGGCATTAGCAACTTGAAGTTTTTTCTCTCTCTCTTGAACTGGATACCCAACAGCACTTGTGCTTGGCTTTTCCCGGTAGATGAGCTAAGAGTTGAGTGCCGTTTGAATAGAAACCTGGCCAAGCGAAGGTTGACGTCAGTACCCGTGTCACGCCTAGGTACCGTTTATTGCTGATGTGGTTAGAGGGAAGTTGCCGGCCGCGGCGACAGCATGACTTCAGTCCGAGCTGCTCGCTCTCACGCCAAGGCCCTGTGAGATAGTATCTGTCTGACTCCGTAGCGCAGCCCACATCGACCCTCCCTACCGTACCTGCTTCTCTTCCAACGATGAGGTTGTAGGCCACGCACCATACATTTAGAAACTGTAGCGTCTTTGCAGTATCTTTGGCAGCGGCACACCCATATATCCCCCCTCTCCCCTTCCTGGGTGACCAGACAGAACTATAAGCACGACTGTAGGTATGGGCCATGGAGGCAGGTGGGTTTTCCGATCTGCATCAGACAAGCGATGGCCAGATCAAATAAACATTGAAGGAAAGAAAAAGAAGGCGGGAGGCCGAGGTGCAACCGCCGTGACACTCACCTCCGGCATCGCATTTGACGCCGCTCCCCCTCGGCTAATCCCACTCTTGGGCCTCGGAGATACCCGTCAACTGGGGAGACGCCGAGAAGAAAATTTGTAAAATCGATCCTCCTACCAGTGCAACAAGATTTCGCCGGCGTTCTCGCCTCTCCAAAAGTGCTGGGTGGCGAAACTCGTGTCGCGCCAGGCAAAAGAAGGAAACGGAGACGCAGCAGCTGCTCCTCTCACGCCTTTTCCCCACCTTTCCTCTCCCGTAGAAAAGGGTGAGAAAATATACGCGTTGCAGGTGGGTTGAGAGAAGCATGGATTCTTTACGACGGTGAAGTGGTGCCTGCCGCTTTTCAGCGTGGTCGTGTTCCGTGCAACCACCGAAGTTAATCGAGCAGCGTCCGTTTCGGCGTCTCACCTTGCATTTTATCGTCTTCCTTCGCATCACCTTTTTAATCTTGATCTTCCAATTTTCGTTTTCCAATTTTTTAATAGGTGAAATACGGATTACACAAAACTTACCTCGAAACCTGTTCTAGAACGCGTTGTATAAATTGTATACTCAACGGGGTGTAAGTACATATTTCTATCCTAAGTCATTCTAAGTGAGTCTGTCGTGCCTCTACTGACATGTTTTCCTATCTCTTACATATTGTGTGGTTTAACGAGCCGACGCTGCTGAGGTGATGTGGCGCGCTGTAGTGGAGGGCTCCGGATTAATTTCGACCACATGGGGATCTTTGTGGGCCGAAATCTCGAACACACGGGCTCCCCTAAATGGTACCCCCGGCAATCTGTTTCATGTTACAATTATGAAGGCCTTAATATAACACCCGACCTATCATGGAAAACTCACATCGAATACATCACCAACAAAGCTAACCGCACGCTTGTTTATTGAAAACGTAACCCTCATTCCGCCCCGCCATCCGTCAGTCTTCATCTTTACAAGAAGCCTCATACGGTCTCAACTTGAATATGCATCACCTATATGTGATTCTTCCACGGAAACCCTTACTCATTTGCTAGATATGATTCAAAATAACTCTGGACGTTTTATAAACTCAAACCATGACCGAACAGCAAGCGTAACCACAATGAAAAACAATTTGGCCCTTCCACTACTAAGTTCACGTCGAAAATCGTACGTCTCTGCCTATTTCATAAAGTGTTTCTCCACACCACTTTACGAGATTGTTTAACAAAGGTCTGGATCACACTCGCAAAGTTCGCGACATCAGTTGTACTACTAAGACTTTTTTTTAAATTCATTCATACCGCGTAAATGAAGTGACTGGAACCACCTTTCACGAGACATTGTTGACATCAACGATTTCAATTTGTTTCGTTCTGCATTGTGTAGTGTTACTTGAATAATTTTTGTTTTGTGGGCACACAATTTCTCACCGGTCATATGTGTTTAATTTGTGTATTAGTGCCGAAATGATATACGTGCACAAATTTGTATGTCTTCAGAAATGTGTTAAGATTTTGTGTTTACAGTGCTTGAGCCAGCTTGGTATTTTTTGAAAACACCTGCCTGTTTTCATGCTTTTTCCCCTTAAACCCACTCCCCCTCTGCAATTTATTATTCTGCAGGCACCAATAAATAAATAAATAAATAAATAAATAAATAAATAAATAAATAAATAAATAAAAGGAAGTCAGACTATCCGCAACTTGAAACTATTTATTTGAAGGAAAGGAAGTTGCTCTAAATAGGCTTCTACACATACAACATAAAAAAACATAAAAGCAGAGGAAGAAAGCGAATAACACCACAATACGCACATCCCGCATACCGCATGGTGTCTAAAAACAGGATTGCTAAAAATCGATAATATCAATTCACTGATGCACCCCTCGCGATTTTTTTAATGGAGTACGCTTCTGAAAGCTCACGCGCCGTGCGTACTTCATTCAGAAATATCGCGAGGGGTGCATCAGTGAATTGTCATCACTTTTTAGCAATGAATTCCGTTTTTCAGACAGCATGCGGTATGTGGAATGTGCGTATTGTGGTGTTATTCGCTTTTTTTCCTCAGCTTTTAGGTTTTTTATGTATGTGTAGAAACTTATTTAAAGGAGCCATGAAGAGAAAATGCAAGTTGGTTTTATTCGAAAGATTTCGTGTTTTGTAGTGCCCCCAGCGCTTGTCCGGATACAAACGGTGCTTCATTCACTGAGAAATTACACGATTTAGATTAAAATTTTGATTTTCCCGCTCAATCGTGCGTTTTCGTGGTCCCAAATGACATCACAGTAGAACAATAGAACCTCCGAAAGTACCCGTAAACATAAAAGCACGAGTGCATACTGCTGTTGGTACTGCGCGCACTATGCTTGTTGTAGCTGCACAGTGGTCCGGCGCTGTGGGGTTGTCTCACACGACACTGGCCGACTGGCGTAAGCGACAATGTCCTACATGGCAGCATACCCAATATTTCACGAAACGATTGCTAGCAACGGTAACAATAACAGGGCAGGTGCAACTGCGGTGAAGAACACTGGTATGGTGGCGCCATCTGGGAGGACCGACGGTAAACTAGGCATTTCGCAGTTCGCTGCAAAATAAACAGTGCACTAGCGTTCGCTTGGACACCTGCTCTGGATACGTAATTGCAGGCGCCGCAAAACACGCGACTCAGCGGGACAATCAATATTTTGGCCGAAATTGTTTAATTGTTCAGTGTATAAGGCATCGTTTGCTGCCGGACAAGCGCTAGGGGCTCTGAAAAAGACCAAATCTTTCGAATAAAACAAACCTGTATTTTGTCTGCGTGACTCTCTTAAAATTGTCGCCTGTACAAACTGTGTTAGGTCTTATTATTTTCGTGAAACTGGGAGAGACATCAGGTTACCTCGCTTCGTTTCAGTACGCTCCAATCAGCCTGACCTGCCTGCATCCTTAATTGATAAGCGTTCCGTAATGTAGATTATTCCAGAACTGACCGAAAGAAACGACTAACAGGTGCGAGAAACTTCTTACACTAGTAAAGTATAAACAAAATGCTACTATCCATAGCCATGAGACGTTTTGCAATATAGATTATTTACCAACTAACAGAAACAAACAATGGAGAGGTGCGACAAACTTCTTACGCGTGTAAAGAATAAACAAAATGCTACTATCCATAATTGTTGAACGTTTTGCAGTCTAGATTATTTACAAACTGGCGGAAACAAACAGTTGAGAGGCGCGAACAACTTCTTACACATGTAGCGTACGAGCAAGCTGTTACTCTGAAGACGCAAAGAAGGGTCTCACCCGGCACTAGACGGATTGCTCCATACACATGGTAGGAACAGCACGGAACCCTGGATCAATAAAGCTCAGCCGGTCGCCTTTCGTCTGCCCTTTGCCGAGTTGAATGACAGCAGTGCGCGCGAGAAACAAGCAGGACGGGTGTCGCAAGTCAGAAGTGTCATTAGGTAATCCCGCGCACTAATTGGCACACAAAATAATCCCGACAGCACACGGTCCCGAAGCATGCTTACTATTGCGTAGGTGGGTGGAATCGCAGTCTGATGGTTTACACGAGAGAGCAAATAAGCCTAGCGCAATTCGCAGTAGCGGCCCAAACGTGCATACACTAAGCCGAGGCTTTGGTGCACGGCACCAAGCACTGTAAATAAAGCGAGTATGAACCCGAGCCAAAATATGCTCCCGGTCATTGTTTCAGCAGTATGCCTATTGCTGTGCCCTCCCGTTCAGGTTGGCTTCCCCCAGATCGAGTGTGATAACGCAATCTTTGCATAAAGACCTAAACCAAAACTTCTTAAATGAAGTTGACGAAGTATCTGCGAATGTGCAACCAAAATTATAGTAAGTACTGAATCATTTCCGCGGCCACTAAGCTCTGCGCAGACTAGTGTGTATTATATAAAAAAACTAATGCTGCGTAATAAATACTCGCAAATTACTAGTAATAATAAAATGCTAACCACGCTAACAATCATGGGGCAGCCCACCGGAGTTCGCTGGCGTACATGCAGGTTGCTAACCTAGCTTCTAACCCACCCCCGTGGCTCAGTGGCTATGGCGTTGTGATGCTGAGCACGAGGACGCGGGCTCGATCCCCGGCCGCGGCGGCCGCTTTTCTGATGGAGACGAAAAGCAAGAACGCCCGTGTGTACGAGATTTCAGCGCACCTTAAACATCCCCAGTTGGTCAAGATTAATCCGGAGCCCTCCACTACAGCGCGCCTCATCGCCGGCGTTGCATCGGCGCGTTAAGATCCTACAATCAATAACCTAGCTTCCAGGATATTTATTCCTATTTGATAGCATCAAGGCCAAATGCTTTCCATAGAAGTTGTGTTAAATAATGGCAGAAGAAGCATGTAAATTATGAGTATACGACGCAGCATTAGCTGACAATACTTTTAATGGTATTTATATTATTGCATGACATGTGTACATATAATACAAACATACAGAGCTATGTGTAATACAACGTTAAGCTAAAATACTTCGAGCGCTAGTTATCACTATTATATAAGCCTCAGTAGACAGGATTCTTTTCGCCACCAGTCCGGGGCCAAAAAATTAAGAAAAAAATATTTAATCTTGCAAATGTAACTCCAGCTTTAGGAGTCTGTCCGGCGCGATGGTATGGGTAATTTGCCTCAGGGGTAAATTGGTTGCGCAGACCGGGGTGATAATGCAATTCATGGCAGAGTTAGTTGGAAAATTTGGCGGCGCAGCGACAGGCATGGAAAGGCGAGATTTTATTTCATGGTAGTAATATTCGTGGTTCGATTGTATGTGGATACAATAAATCTAACAGAATTATTTTTGACAAGTTCTTCAGCAGTTACACGTTCTCTGTGACTTGGGCCACTTACTGAGCATGCCCATTCTATCAACCTAAGATGCGGTCAGCGTTTGTAATTAAATGTTCAGAATAAAGGTTCCAGGTTAAGTTAGTGGCAATGTGAATGTCCAGGTATTTGTGCGATGTATATCGTTCTAACTGAACATTATAACGGGGGAAAAGTGACAGAAATGTCTTAGTGCAAGCAAATACACATCATTTTTTATTTGTTAGTGTTAAGCCCCCCATCCATGCCTTGCATAAATAAGCGACAACATCGAGGGCGGATTTTAATAGGGCAGTGCCATATCAGCATTTACTTCGCGGAAAATAAAACAGTCGTCTGAAATAGACGAACATCAGTTTTAAGATTAAAATGAAAAAGAAAACGCAACATCCCATTCATCCCTGTCCTTAGACTCGTCATCGCGCCACTTATCTGTCACCCGTATTAGACGTACCGCCATCTTTTTTTTTACGTGGCGATCATTTTCTGGGTCTACGCGCTTATCTTCGAGTTACCAAACTGTCTTATCGTGACCCCAGCAGTTACGCTCACCTATAAGCAAACATTCGGGGAAAGGCACCGATAAATCTGATGTTGTCCACTGATTGCAACGCATTCCATGATGTTACACCCGCAAAAACATTGTTGCAACAGTTTTGGGAAGGAGGGGGGCTTGGGAAAATACAAAATCAGCCATTGGGTACATTTTATACGCCGTCTGATTAACCAATCTTCCGTTATATGTCTCCGTGCATCAACAATGAAACAGATTTCAGAGGTCTGTTCGTAATTTTTGTGAGTTGACGACTCTTTTCTTCGCAGAAAAGCTTTGGAACACGTACTGCAAGGGCTGCGAGTACACTGCTGTATACGTACCATTACTCAGAGGCACTCGATTATATTCCAATTTCCCTTACGGCTTAGAACAAGGAAGTTCTTGTTTTCAATATCTTTCTTTCAGGACAACTTAATCTCTGTCGAAGATGTGGGCTACAAATTCGATTCAAGATAAAATACTATACGCCAGTTCTCCACCCGGTAGTTCAGCTTATTGGCTAATGTAAAGCCCCGACAACGACTAATCAATTATACAGCAGCTGAGTTCAATGATTTGATCAATAAAGGGACAAAGAAAATTTGCATTTTATTGCAGCCCCCACATACTATTTTTAAAATAATTTTTATTCCCGTGTGCCCGCGCCCTTCAAAAACGTAATGGCTGCAAAGTGTAAAATCCTGAGGCGGCGTTTACTTCCATTCTCGGTCCAACCTGTCGTGGCTTCATTAGCTTAATTGCCTTTATTTTCCCACTCAGTTTCATTTTTTTCGTCTTTTCGTCTCCCGTTAGAAAAGACCTCACGGCCACGTGAAAACTTAATTGCCTAATAGCACGGCGCTTTTGTACTGTTGAAAACAGCTAACACAGTACTAATAAAATTGGGTCCCTGAACCTTCTGTCGCCATCAGACTCGGTGCATTAGAGTTAGGACAAATTAAGACGGAAGAGGCTTTAATGGACGTGGCCTTATAGATGAAGGAGAAGAGCGCACAGAGATTTATTAAATTCTTCAGTCTTGCAACTAATTCTAAAAGCACTCGTCGAAATTTTGAAAGGGAACCTTAGTCGTGGAACTAAGTTTCAAGTGTGCTAATGCGTAATTTATCAATCTGCGAAGTTAGTTAAAACAAAATATAAAGTGGTTCCAGCGGCAGAAGTATTGAGCTAATGGGATTTCAGTTCTTTCTTGCTGCACAAGGGTTCGTCCCGTAGCTGAAAACAATGTCTGACCACTCAGTAGTGAACAGAATGTAAGAAATTCTTACGCTTGATGCGTCTGGACCGTGCTTTGTCTTAATACCGAAATACGATTAGCCCGAGAAGATTGAATGCTCAATCAATACCGAAACGCAAATCCACATAAATTCTTTATAGTCAGGTTACTAATATATGACAAAAAACGGCAAAACCCGTGTAATCTCACAAGCAGAGTTCGTGTAATTTCTGCTGGAGGCTTTTTCGGGTTTCTAAGATATTATGCAGTCAGATATGTATTTTATACCGTAATAAAATTACATACAGTTTCATGTTTCGCGTTGATCTCCTCTTTCTTGTGCACTTATTTTTTATACCCATATTTTTGAAGCCTGCATTTGGTAATTTTATGTTTTAACACAAGAACCAATGCATTATGCAATTTTATTGGCATAACATTCCAACTTTCAATCAAGTACTTAAGTTCTTTCTCAAATGTGGCCAAAGTTTCTTCGGCGCTATACCCGGGTGGCATGTATGGATCATGTCTGTCATTTACTACAGGTTTTGCCGCTCAATTATTTCCAATTGCCATCTGATTTATTCCAGGTGCCAACGAATTTAATCAAAGTGCCAATCAGTTTAATCCGGGCGCCAACCAAATTAATCCAGCAGTCAGAACGTTGTTCAGGGGTGATTTGTGCGAAGTTGGGCCAGCTTTGCAGACTTTCTTGCGCGTGGTGTGATGAAAATGCAATGTTTCTTAATCTATTGTGTGCAAAATATCGTATGCGCATAACTTAATGGACATTTACTAACATAGGCAGGCCAAGAGAGCGGTCTGTGAGCTCAAACGGGTTGCAAAAAAGCGATCCCAAAACTTATTGCCAAAAAAAAAAAACTGGCTATGCCGAGATATTCATTGGTTAACATGGAATTATTCTTGAATAGCAAAGAATTATCCTACAAAAATAAAACCATGCAAGATTGTTTATTCACTAGCTCAACTGCAGCAGTCTATTGTATTCTCAGGTACATTTGACGCTTCTCATATTGCTCAGCTATAAAGAAACTCTTATAAAGGCTACATTTGAGGAATTCTGTCTGCAGCCTGGATACTTCAATTACAGCTCTTCGAATTTCATAGTTTTGTGGTATTGTTGTTTCCTATTTGTACGAGCATACCCAGCTAATTTGTATTCGTCTCACTTCAGTTACAGCGGCAATGCATAAACTATAAAATGTCACGCTGCGCTAGGTTTCGCGGACCTCAACACAATTTCTGATGTCTAAAAATCCCTCCGAGTGCCACATAAAAGCATTGAATCTCTCAAATAATCAATCGCGTAAAGACACTTCCCTTAAGTTATTATTATCTCCTGTGAAAGTTCAATGGTGTGTGAAATGACTGATACAAGTTTATTCCAATAATCTTCGTCTTGCGTTGAGACAAGTAGAATATACATATTTAGACAGAATAACGATCGCGGCTATGTAAAAAAATGGCCACGCATCTGCTCGCATCGCTGCAAATGTCCTCAAAAGACTCTTTTGCTGTCCTGCCTCGTAACTGCTTCTCCTGTACCGTCTGCCCACCGCTGTATGGATGTCAGCGTTGATTAGCCCCGACGGGGCTATGTCTCTCCTTGCCTTGTACGGTTTCAGTTGCGTTCTTGTGTTTTGTTCCGTCTCCTTGCGTCGGGAGGAGTGAAATGGGTAGTCGCCACTGGTGACGAGCGTTTACGTCCCTGAAAAACGTCGCAGGAAAGCTCTTCTTTCCTTCCGAACGTCACGCATTGAGAGGGCCAGAGGTCAAAGCCCTCAAGTAGTTACCGCGCTGCTTTGGGCTGGCAGCATGTTTGAAGCGGAACGATCGGTGACTGCACGAGAAAACTTGGACGAGTTTGTAGGGGGCTGCGACAGTAGCGGTCACTAGCTCACTGTAGTGGCTTTTTGGGGCCAAAACCCCTCGCATTTACCTTAGCCAACCGTGCGGTGGTTTGGCACCTTACTAACCTCGCCTAGGATTCGTGCGCGATACCATGGTGCGCTGCGGCGCTTTTTATCTGTGACTCAGTTCCTTTGTGTTTTGTGTCGTCTTCACTGTCTGCGATGTAAATACTCGTAAATAGACTTCTTTTTTAATGGACTTCTTTTAACGCCCACCTCTCCGAGTCTCGCAACGGGTACTTCACAGCCGTACCCGACGAGACCAAACCTTTATCAGCGAACTAAACTTTACTACCTCTCAATCTGTTCCCCTCCTGTCTTGGTCCACCCATCAGAGCTTTGCGTAGTTCAATTTTGCCGCGTCGCCACAGCTGCGCCATCTGTTGGGATGTTGGTACTGTTGGAACTGAGCGCTGGAGCTACGAGCGCGAGGCCGGGTCGCCAGCCTTTTTTGTATTTCATGGTTAAAACATTGCTTTCAACACGTTTTCTTTTTGCTCGCTGTCGCAAAACGGAGCACACATCTACTTTTAGTTACAAGAATACTACAAACATCAGTTATTTATTCACGTTGCTCCTCAGACAGGCCTACTATTATATTTTTTGCTGAACAATGTTGACAAATTGGGAGCACATTTTCAGATTTATTCGATTAGAAATGCGTTGCTCATATCAACGTCTCGCTCAAGAATTTATTCAACTTTTGGCCGGGCGGCTGCATCGAGAGACATACATACATGCATGCATGCATGCGTGCAGACATACATACATACATACATACATACATACATACATACATACATACATACATACATACATACATACATACATACATACATACATACATACATACATACATACATACATACATACATACATACATACGTACGTACGTACGTACGTGCGTGCGTGCATGCTTGCATGCATGCATGCATACATACATACATACATACATACATACATACATACATACATACATACATACATACATACATACATACATACATACAGACATACAGACAGACAGACAGACAGACAGACAGACAGACAGACAGACAGACCCAGAGACAGACAAAATTTTTCGCGTTTGAGTAGCCTAAGACTACAATCGTCTTTAAAACGGAACGGTGAGCCGCCGTCACTAGCAGCAGCGGTTTGGGTTACGTAGCCTGGTCCACGACAGCGCTACCCCTCATGTAGGCAACTGCACCACACGGGAGCTTTTTAGAGCGCAAGCTGAAGCGCCCGCTCATATGGTGTCGCGCTGTCGTCCCTCGATGTAACCGAGCGAACGAAGAGGACACCGAAGGTAGACGAGGCAGAGTGAGCAGAGGCGGAGGAGGAAAGTATGCCGAAAATGCGAGAGAGAGAGAGAGGGCAGTATGCCATGGCCGCGCAAGACATATGTGGGAAAACAGCGCCTTGGCGTATAGTGGCGTCGGAGAAAGGAGGCGCAAAACCAAGCATCGATGTAAAAGCGTCAAGTGCATAAAAAATTCCCCCGCACCTCCCCGAGGGGGATTGTGAGGATGCAGAAATGCGAATGTCGAACGCAACGTCCTCGGGTACCATGCGAGGAAGGCACTGCACAACCTTCGATACGTCGATGGGCACGTTCACCGCCTGTCCCTTGATTCCAAACTGCCCGTTGCCTCGGAGTCAGCCGCCTGATGCTCATGAAGGGGAGTCGAGGCGCGATGAGCCGCTCTTCGACCGGTTTCAGATCGGGAAGATGCGCCGGCCGAGGAGGATAACGGTAGCCAAAACTCACGCAGCCCTCCTCTTCGCAGCTTTGTCTTCTTCTCCTTCTTCTTCTTCAGCGGTTCCCCTACGGGAAGATTACGATGGTGGTTGAGCGCGAAGCTATCTCGTGATGGATTGTTTGGTTGGCCAATCCCTAGGGGCATCATGCCACAATCATCATCAGACGCGCTGCGCACGCCGACCAAGGGACGCACGACAACCCCCGACTATAATGCATTTCTGCATAAAAATCACAGAGCCCTAGCTGGCGCTGCGTGCTGCCCGTACATCGGCTCTTCGTCGTCCTCTTCGTTGCGTAACTCATCCAAACCACCAGTACTTGGTGCGTGAGTTTCAAACACGATTTGCAACAGCATACTCGGCGGCGGTTGTTCCTACAAGGAACAACGTACGTGTTAACATCTATACGCCGTGACCGAGAATACGGCAGTTCGCGCTTCGCTCAAATTTAGAATTAGAGAGTATCAATCATCAGAAATTTTTTTATTCGTTTTTGCTTTAAAAATCACATTCCAGATGGAGCTGGCCGCATTTGTTCAGCTTAGACTGGCTGACTGAATAAACTTTATTGAAGGAAAGATGAAGGAAAGGGGAAGGGGAGAAAAAGATGAAAGAATCATAGGTGGAACCCTTTTTCCAGGGCTCCAGTGGCTTCTGCTCCCGTCTTCGCCCGGCTGATTAGGTCCTTTTGGATCTGTAAGTCGGGGCTGGCGAGGGCGGCCTCCCATGATTCACGGGAAGTCAGTGGCGGGTTCTTTTGGTGTTCGGCCCCTGCCCAGAGGTGTGGGCAGGCCCACGTGGCATGGAAGAGGGTAGCAGTCTCTCCGCATAGCCTGCAGTCTTCCGTGTAGTCAGGGTGCCGTTGTTGGAAAATCTTCGCCCAGCGAGATTTGTGTATGAAGGTGTTTGTTTGAATCTTACGTAGCATCTGGGCTGGCTGAACGCTGTTACCCCCGCCTCTCTAGCCGAAAGCGCGAGTTAGCACCTTATTCTGTATTTTTAAAGTTCTTATTTTCCTTGTTTCCCCGCAATTTCGAATGCTCTTTTTAACCATGTCTTTGGTTTGTGTAGTTATCATTCCAGCAAATATTTCAATAAAGAAACGCTGGTACTGTCGGTTACACAATTATGTATGCGCAAATATTTAAACATACGTAAGACTTTCTTATCGTTAAACAGAATTTACAAGAATAAGCCGTGCCCCGTGCCAGTAGTCTGAAAAAGCCTCGCCTACAAATACTTGCTGTTTGACCAAGCGAAAATGTGTGTTGCAGTGGGAGCTGAGAACATCCGCGAAGAAAAGCTGTGGCGGACAGGGCGACTTTGAAAAGGCGGCGGTAAAAAAATCAACGTAAACGAACCTACTGAAGTCTGCCGAGAAATGCTTTGCATAACAGGATTTAAAGGCGAGTGTTCGATCGCAATTCCACGTGCACGTTTATCGCGAGTGCATTTCTGCCCAACTCAGTGCGGCGCCCCATCCGCTCCTAAGTTCTTTTGAGGCGTTCCGAGTGTCGAAAGAAAAGCTCGCTCTCATGTTCGCTGTCGCCTGCTGTATTGTAGTAAAACTTGGCACCCGGCTTCCGGCCTCACGCAAAACAATGAAAATGTAATCACAGAAAAGTATCTAAAAGTAGATGAAGCAGGAATGAACATTAGTAAGCAGTCCTTTTTCTTTTCTCGAGAACAAACCTATTTTTGCAGACGCACGCACAACTTGAGTGTGGCTGTTTGTACTGAGCATGAAGACATCTCCTAAAGCTTTCGCTCCCTAAGTTTGATGGGAATCATTTCAGCGCGTGCAAATTCTGTAAAAAACGATGGCATAACCGTGAGTTACCTAAGGTAGGCACGAGACGTTGCACCAAAAAAGCTAACAAAACTGTTTTAGTAATGCCTCGTGATTTTACTAGCCCCAACAGCCTTAAAGAAAATGCCAACATAATTTTGTTTCTTGAAGGGGGATAGCAAAAAATTTAAAAATTACAGACCCATCAGCATACACTCGATTGCATGCAGTGTGATGAAAATGTAAATGTTAACGGCATAAGCGACAGCCTAAACTTCCAATAACTGAAAAAGTAGGCTCTATTTAGAAAAAAAAAAGTTGCACAAAATTTGGTCACATTCGTGACCTCAATCATGTAATCGAAAAAGTTGCGGGTATAATAAAATTCTTTAACTGACACCTACGGGCTGCAAAGTAAGCGTCTGCTTTTGTAGACACAACCTCAGTACTTGAAGCGTTGAAATACCATGCAAAGACTGGATTTGCGTTACTTGTAACACTTTCAGGTATAGCGTCTACATAAAAAACAACCACAGTAATTGCCTGCCCGTTCATTACTTTTTTCCGCTTACTACAATGACTATATCCAATAGCAATTCCGTGAAATACGTCCCCATCGGCCGTTACAATTCTCTCTGATTGGAACTCGGGGGTAATAAATAATTTTTCTAACAAATTTGCTTATAGCGGCATTCTATTGACAATTTTGTTGGCATTTTGCTTCAACCTCAGGCAGAGCAAGATTAGGGTTCCTTTAACTTCACTTATTTAGAACTGTTTTAGTGACCAGTACCAGCGTTATTATCCAGGCATCAAAGAATTTCTTATGAGCATTAGCAACAACAACAAAAAAAAGCGGACCTGTTGGTCTCTCTCGGGACGCATGCGCCGTTGCTTCCGGGTCGTGTTAACGGCATCCTTTTTCAAAACATTCGAAGTGGTCTCAGCCTGTTCTTCGTAAAAAAATGTCACCCATTGGGACCACCCAAATCTCTGCCCATTAAAACAGTTGCCAGAACAGCCTTTCGGTTCATATTGTTTTCTTGGCCGTGTGAATTCAGAGTTTTGCTGCGAAAGCCAACACGAACACTCCACTGCACCCATTCACGCCAGCGTTTGCACTCACCAAATGTAACTTTCTTTTTCAGCTATTTCTGTGCCACTCGAGGTGTGTAGCAGCGAGAATGGGGTCGGGCGCCGATAAAAAGCTGAGTTGCCTTATCTTGAATCCCTCGGCTGCAGGTCGCGATGACAGCGACCGTCGTAGCTTGATATATCGGCTTCGCGTCTTTCACGGACCATGCTTGGGAGCGGTGCATGTTTTGCCCGTTAGCTGAGGGCACAAAGAAAAAGATGACCAATAGTAAAGGAGAACCGAGCGGAACAAAGACACGCTTCCGGGCCAGTACGCATCCTGTCGGGTGTCAGGAACTGGTCATTTGTCACCGCTGGTCAATTATTCTAATGCTAGTAGACAGATCAGGGTACGTTCCCGTATGCGGATACATGCCAAAGTTGGAGGTGATTTCATGCTAGTTTTTTTTTTTTTTTAGCCACTTCGCACAGGGAGAAACATAACCAACGTCATGACAATGAACATCGTTAGGGCAGTTGTGTATATACGTAATATTCGGTACTGTGTGCGCGAAAGATAGTAAGGCGATAATGGCGTCCGAATAGCAAAGTCGTTTGCTCACGGAATAGTGGAAACATCAAAACCCGTTTCCATATGGAGGTCCATTAACGTGAATAATTACGAAAACTACGGCCGTCGGTGACAGTTTCTCGCTGTAAAAAAGGAGTTGCGAGAACGTTGAAGCAACTGTCTCCCGCGCAAGTTGTTTTCGTACGGTTGTCGGCGACACCGCAAATTATGACAACGATTTTTTTGTTTTTTTTTTTAAATCCCTATGATTGAGAAGACAGTGGGGTGTGCAAAAAATTAATCCGGGCAAGTTTTTGTTGTTTCTTTTACAGTTGCATGTAGAGTGTACGACATCGATACTCGAAATAGATACAAGCTCCCGAAATAGAATGACTAGGAAAATTAATTCATGGTGGTCAGCGCGAACGGAACCAACGGAGACGACACAGCGCCTGTGTCGTCTGTTCTCTTCTCTGTGTGTTGTTTCCGCTCGCGCTGACCACCATGAATGCTATCCAACTCGCCCAATTTGCTACCTTGTTATAGGAAAATTAACGTGAACATGTGCCGTTATTTTTTTTTTATTTTTAGGCACAGGAAAAAATGCATTAGGCAAGCTCTGGAGAAGCCTGAACAGCCCAGCTGGACAATTTTTTAGAACAAAACGTTCTAGAACAAAACAAAACCAGCAATCGGCTCGAAGCGTCCACTTGACCTTCAAACTCAGCCAAGGTTAAGCCAGCGCCTCGCGAGGTTTCGCGGTGGAAGCGTCTAATCCCTGGTTCCTAGAGATGCGGAGGAGCTATAAAGGGAAAGAGGGAGGGTACATGTCATCACAAAATGATTCAAGGAGCGCTGGATGCATTCATGTTCAGCGCTTCTTCGCTCCGAGACCGGCGACTGCGCCCAGCAAGTTCCGCGTTCTGGCAGCAGTGCAACTGTTTCATCGTTCACTGCGTGTTCTGGGGGTGAGAACCAAGCTACCACTCGACAAACGTGGTTTACCGCGTTCAACCACGGCAAATATTTTTCGCCTTCAGCGTCCGTTAAGCGCCCGAACGCAGTGTGCTGCGAGGGGTTTTACAACGATGAGTTCTATGTATTTTCTTCTGCGGCTTTAGGAAGTGGATTTTTGTACTGTTTATTAAATTCCAACATCGCTTTTTGTTTCTCATACTAGCACAGGCTTACATTTAAAAGCTTGTATTTACTGTTCTTTACAGCAAACTATGTCCAGGCATTCACATTGCTTTGAGGAAGGCCAGCTCAAAGCGACTGTTTACAGCACAAATACAGGAAGCATGCCGATTGTGGAACAATGTCCAGACATCGACATTATTTTGAGGAAACCCGGCTCAAAGCGACTGTTTGCAGCACAAACACACGCTACAGGAAGCACGCCGATTGAGACGCACATCAAGTTAAATTTACAACAATCCTGGTAACCTACAGGATTATAGGCGCATACTCCCGATTGTAATATGTGCCTAAGAAGTGAACTTCATCGCTCGTTGATTGAAACCTCTCCTAGTAGGATTAAGGACTCTGAGGCAAATTGTAGCTTTTGCTTTTCTTTGTTCAGCCTTCAAAGCTTCTGACCTTGCTCATAAATTAATAAATAAAGCAGGTGGTTATATCCCCTCTATACAAAAGTAATATGCCAGAAATAGGGACATCACCGGCGCTGTTTTATAGCTAGACTCATGAAAGTAAGCTCAGATAAGTTTCCAACGTAATTGCCCACCCGTTTTGAAAGCGGTTAGGAAAGTTCTTGATGATTGGCTTCTGCTATGCTCTGAATATCAACATTCGCGTCTTGCAATGCTGAATATTGTAATGTTGAAAACAGAATTTGATTTGTCACTTGTATTTATCCTTTTTAATTAACGTTCAGCTCATCAAATCGCATTCTGGGGCTGGTGTACAAATGTACTGTATGAAGGCTATTCTGACGGTACGCAGTAAATTCGCTTCGGTCATTTATTGTCCTCAATAACCCAAATAACCCAACATGACTCTCGATGTTGCCGGCTATATTCCACGATACTGAAGCTGTATATATGATACAGCCTAAATAAAACAAAATGACCTTATGCATGGAAGTTAGGTTGATAAGAAATACTTGGAAGACATCCACCACGTCGTCTGTTACCCAAATCATAAGTTCAATGCGCCAGGCAACAACTGTCCAATATATAAGTGGCTGTGACATGCACAAAATCATTTTGTAAGAACACCAGCTGTCTTAGATGTTTTCTCTATTACAATATAAGCTTGCTCAGTTATCTAAACACCGCCTGATAATATGATTACGTACTGCTTTAAGAACAGAGTTTATGGCTTATATTAGCTTTTTTTCGACAAAAGACGCAGTTGAAAATCGCTTCCATGTAGCTCATTTCATGAAAGGTTTTCCCCGTACTCCGCCCCAGCTGCCCTTCATACTTCTTTTTGATCACCGCCACAGAAGGCTCCATCGACTGGACCCTGATTGTAGGTTCTTGATGCCCCCAGGAATTCAGCAAAGCTACTCGTCGCTGTTCCATCGATTGCGGCTCGGCGCAGATTTTACTCATCGCTACCGACACCACATCGGTGGTTCGAGTGACCTTGACTGTGAATCGCGTCGTCACATACCGCAGGCTATCGAACATGTACTATGCAACTGTACTTGCTACGCGCATCACCGTGGTAAGTTAGCCACGTCGTATGCCCAGTTAGACAATCGGGCATTGTCAGAGGACGCCTTGCTGGGACTCTCGCCAGACCCGCAGTACTCAAAGAAGGCCTTTAAGGCAGGGCTGAAATTTTCAAAAAGCAACGGTTTGGCAGCTAGGTTGTAGCCCAATCTAGTTGTGGTGAACTATTTTACAGGTTCTGCGCATAGCATAGGCATTTTGTATATAGTTATACCCTCACCTCAATTTCTATCATCATACGTGTCGCCCTCTATCTACGCTCTTTTCTCCCTTCCCCATCCCTCACAGAGTAGCAGGCCAGAGCTTATACGATCATGCCGAGCTATCGGTGTTTTCCTTCCATCCAGTAAATTACTGTCTCTCTCTTTCTCAGTTTTACTTGAAGCTACCTGCCTTATTTTAAAGTTCACATTCATTTCTATTGTCCATAAAATTGCCTCTGGGCCTAATTGTTGTACGTTGCATTTTTATTTTTTATTCTGCATTTCCCAGCGTTCCACTTGAGTTGTGTGGAGCTAATATAAGCATCCGTTTTTCTAAGGTTTGATTTTTATACCTTGCTCGGAACGTGAAATACCTCCTACTCCTAAGAAGTTCTCATCGCTGGAAAAACCATATCCGGCATGAACGTCCTCTTAACGGCGATCGCAATGTTTGAAAATGCAGTGCTCGTTTCCGTATACTCCCGGCTGCATCGGGGACTCATTTTAGAGCCCCAAACGAAATGCAAGCGCATAATACGGGCTTCCGTAAGCGATTTCCGGGGACGTTTAAGGAGTAGGCGGGGCTGTTTTAAACACAAACGACGCAAAAGACACGTATAGAGCGATTACCGCGATGCGGAAGCAAGACAGTGGGACGGGGGAGCTTACCACGCCAATCTCCCATCGCGCTCGCGGGATTAGTCTCCGTCGGGCGGCTTGATGGCCCGTACTTCCTGCGGCAAATGAGTCCAGCTCCCACGCGTATCGTCTTAGGTTCAGTTTACTCCTCGAACGAGGAATCCTGAGAAACGCGAGCGAATTCTCTCGAAGCAGTTCCCCATGCCTTCCGATCAGTGTTTATGCCCCTGCTTCCCTGGCTTATTTTTCCGAAAACGACGAAAACGTGCACGCACGCAGCGAGAAGAAAGAACGATGTAAGAGTGAAAAGGACGATTGCGCCTGCTGAAGATAGCGGAGGAGAGTTAAATATCGACATGCTGTAGTGTGTTTATGCGTTCACTTTATGTTCTACTTATTTTTTGCACTTGCTTCATGTGAACATTTCTTGGTAAATAGCTGCTCATGAAGTCTTTAGAGTCATCAAAGTTGAAATACCTGTTTTCTTTTTCTCGCAATTCCTCTCGTATTGCCTCCGCGACAGTAATTCAAAACCACATGACTACATTACTTGCATATCGTGAAAGTGATAGCTTTCGTGACGTCCTAATCATTTCAAAGTTCTTTTCAGATAATTAGTTTTAATCTTTGACCCTTTTTTTGTTCGTATGGTGCTTTTATACTCAAATGCGGCGTTGCAACGCGTTATAACATTTGGGAGGGACTGATCCGACTATACTAACATGTCATAGACGCCTAAGTGGCGCTTATCTGCATCTTTTATTGTGAATCAAACTTCGTTGTTCAACCTTGTTGAACTTTTGTGCAGATGAAACTAAAGGCGAAACAATCTTATGCGGAAAAAAAAGCAGAGGAAATTTTGCTTTCTCAACGTTCGCTGGAAGTATCAGATTAAATTAGGCTAAATCTGGCAGCAACACAGCAAGAGGAGATACCAATCCCACCCAAGCACTCGACAACACTCCTTTGAATTAAACTTATGTGATCATTGATGAAGAAACAGTACACAAAAGGCAGGTTAGGTTGTAAAAATTCCGGGGTAACTTTGCAATCTTTCTCATATGTTGTTTTTTCAAAAAACCAACTTGGAATTTTTAAACTAATGAAATAACGTTACACATGAGTCATAGCGTTAGAAATTATTTGTGGGTGTATATTGATAGTTAGCAAACCGCCAGTATCACGAACTGTCAGAATTGATCCTCAGTGTAAAGGTCGATGCCATTCCACAGTTCGGTGTAATTTCAGAACTTTTGTAGTTATACGTTTAGAAGTATATATCGCTAGCTGTGGTCGAGGCGCCTAAATATTTTTCTCACATAAAGGTGTTCGAAGCACACAAAAGATTTGGTGAACTACGTAAGCCTGTTATGGAAATCGAAAGTACGTGATTGTAGGGAAAAAAGAACAGGTACTACCGCTAACATATTTGAGATGTAGTACAGGGCGTGGCGAAAAAAAAAGGTCCAATAAAAAATGCGTGCGTCGATAAAATGGGAATAGCTCAGTAGGAAATAGTGGAGAACGATGCTAGAATTTTGAGGAACATCACGTGCATCGATGTTGTCACAGTGCACACAACCTAGCCACCAATATTGTAGTTGCTACCACAAAAAAAATTCCCCGCATTTCCCCGAGGGGAAGAATGTGAAAGTGCGAATGCACGAGTTGAATTTGCGCGGTTCGGTAATGTTCGCGAAAGAGAGATCACACACACACACACAACTACAAAGAAAGAAAGATGCATTTATTCACAGACACCTATTTGTGTTGTCGTTGTACTTGATTGCTAGAGCGGATCTCAGCTTTGAAATTTCGTGTCAGTACTCCTTTAGGCGGGTGCATTAGCCCTTCTCACGCCCGATTCCTGGCCAATCCCCCACGTGGGTATGTCAGCGGCCAGGCAGCGCGCGCCCATCTCCCCCCGTTGCTAGGGAAGACGAGGAGCGCGCGCACCCGCAGCTGTTGCTATGCGGACTACGGCGGCGGACGATTCAGGCTCGCTTAAGAAGTGCATTCGCACTTAAAAAAAAAAATGGCCTCGTATCAGCCCACTTCGTTGCAAATGTCGTCAAAAGACGATATTGTCGTGTCGCCCCTGCCATGTAAATGACTATCTTCACCTTTGCGCCCACCTCTCACTCACTTTGCCTCCCGTTTCACTCCTCCCACCTTAAACACAGTAGAAGTCTGCTCAAATGTATTCAATTTTGCCGTGTTCTGCTGCTCGCGCCATCTGCTGGAACCTTTTGTTACTGTTGAACTCGGAACACTGCCACAAGGTGTCGCCGAGGGCGCTTTTTGTTTTTTGAGGCCGGAACATTTTCTTCAAGGCCTATTTTGTTACTTTTTTTATCGCAAGAACCAAGCAGCTACGTATTTTGAATTAAAAACACAATGTAAATATCACATATGTATTGAAATCGCAAATATGCGTAATGTTTTCTTTTTACTCAACAATGTCGACAAGTATGAACAATGCCACAGTATTTAGTAGTTTGAAAATGCTTTGCTTGTATAAACGTCACGTTCAAGAATTCATGAAACTTCTTGCGAGGCGGCTGATCTGAGGGACAGACACAGCCGGACAGGCAGACTACCATGCAGACCGAAATTTTCGCCGTCAAGTAGCTCAAGAAAGATTCAACACAATAATTTAGACCACACGATTCACCGGCAGGGGGGGGGGGGGGGGGGAGAGATTTTTTTCTTCTGTTTGCTCGGACGTTGTTGTTCCCGCGTTGCTGCTAATGCATGGTGGGAACAGATATGCCCGCAGGGTTTCCAACAACAAAAGCCCGGTAGCTTCAGCTGACACCTTGGAATGACAACAGTGCCATGTGTCTGCGTATCCGCATATTTTACGGTTGTAATTATCTTCCTTCTACATCGACACTAGCTCAGAGAAGTGACGCAGCATTTTTTTATGCGCGTGCACCACATTCTTGTGTGCATTCATGTGTTAAAGCAATGCGTCTTAATGCCACGGGTGCACAAAGATTGAAAGGGTAGCAAGTTATTGCACCCGAGAAAGTGCGTTTGCGCCTGATAACACATCGCACTTAAGGCTCCACAATTTCTCCTTGTGCTCGAGAATTTCCGCGGGTCGCGGAGGCGAGAACAAAGCTGGAGGAATATCGACCGCATGGTCGATAATGTTTCTTTATTATTTTGTTTTTCTCCACGCGTCCTTTATTTCTTGGGAGCGGCACGAGGGACTAATTTTGTCTTGTAGGCTGCTGCAATCACGAACCCGCCCCTCGCATGCGCTAATTCTTTTTGGGTGTCTACAGAGGACGTCTTTATACTTGCATAAACTGTAACGTATTTTTACTTTCTGCACCTTTCATATCGTGTGAACCCTGATCGCTTAAAGCTTCAATGATTAAAACGATAGTTTGGGATTGGGTTTTAATCTTGTTAGGCAGGGAAGGGCGATGGTGGCGAATAGAAAACAGGCAAGAGAGAGAGAGAGAGAGAGAGAGCGAGATTTCCGTTTAAGACACTATCCTGCTGCCGTTTCCCGGATTCTTCCCATCTCACCCCTGTCGTCAACAGGGCTCACCTCTAAAGTTTTCATCAAAGAAAGAGAGAGAGAAACACTTTTACTGAGTCCTGTGGCTTAGCGATGCGTGGTGGCCGCCGGTTGAAGTCTGGCGGCGATGGTGGCAGCTCCTGTCACCAGGAGTGTTTGCACGTCCAGGTACGAGCTGCACAGCGCACGCTCCCACTGCTCATCACTATTTACATACTGGAAGGGATTTTGGGAGCATTCCCACACGGAGTGGAAAAGTGTGGCGGGGGCGCCACAGAGGAGGCAATTCGGTGAGGGATATCGAGCGGGGTAGATGCGATGGAGTACTGCCCGACAAAAGTGGGTATTCGTTTGAAAAAGTCGCCAGAGGCGTTCCTGATAGTTGGTAAGCCTTGAATGAGCGGGGGTTTAATGACGGCGGGCGAGGTGGTAATGCACGACGATGTCGTTCTCGGTCCGTCGCGGATCGGGCACCATGATAGGGGGGGAGGCTAGCCCCTGCACGGATAGTAAGCCCTCGCGCCACATTGCGGGCCGCCTCGTTCCCTCCCAGACCAGTGTGCGCCAGGGTCCAAATGAGTTCGACCGGACAGGTCGGGGGATTTTTGTGGATGCCACGAGGGAAATTCACCCACGGAAGAAATTGTGAATAGCCGTTACTGTCGCTGCGCGCAACTTCGCGCTGAAAATAAAACTATATTTGTCCAAGAAACTGGTGAAGGAAAAAGGTTGTGTGGCATCCCGAATTTCCCGCTACACAATAACCATAAATCAAAATAGTAAAATGTAGCCGGAAAAGACGAGGTGAAGCGTAACAAGTTTTGTAACAAACGTGTAATGCGTTTTATTCTTCGTATTTTATCGGTGAGCAAGTAACCTAAAAAATTATGTGCGGGCCAGGAAAGGGTACAGGGACCTGGCAAGGTGCCGCAAAAAGTGCCACCTAGAAATTCATGGTTAATATTATATTATCATTCAGGATTCGTGAAAGTGTAACTAATAAGCTAATAAGCTACATTCTTCTGGCTCTACCCACGGCACCCCCAGCTTCCGAGACGCTATAGTCTCCTACCGTGACATTACCCAGCACTTCCGCCTCTTCCGCAGGATATATCGTTCACCGCATCCACCCAAATCTCTACCCTTCGCTTCTTTGCCCTAAATGTCTCGCACCGGATACCCGCTACCATTCCCACTTTGAGTGTCCCCACGACCCATTTCCCCTTTTCCTTCCCGCTTACACTGGGAGCAGGCCCTGGAGAGGTCCGACCCGGAAGTGCAGCTGGCACTAACCAACCGGGCCGCCCAGGTCGCGGAGAACATCGCATCCTCCGCCCCCCCCTCTCCCGCAGACCCAGTTCGCAAATGAACTGTTTCTCCTTTTCCTCGCAAACATCCGTTTCGGCTAGGTATTTTTCGTCCAAAGCTTCGTGGCATACACTGGACGCTTCTCCGCGACGGCTCTCGTTCGCATGCATTCAAGGTTGTGCCACAGCTTCGCGCTCGCGTAAGTGCTCATTCACACAGCCGTTTTTCACCTTGTCACGTTACCATTACGTCACCGTCTTCCGTCCTGGTCGATGGTTTTTCGGGCGATTTCTCGCCGGAAACGATGCTACGGTGACGGGAGGCCGAGCTATACGTTTCCGTCCCGTCAACGCGACGGGAACATGCCCCGCGGTAAACCAGCTAATCAGAAAACAAATTTTTAAAGCTAAATTTAGCGAAAAGTGAGCACAAGCCATTTTATTTACTTTTCAGATTAAGCACGCTCAATTCTAAGCTAAACTGATCACTAGGCAGACCATACAGTGAATATTACTGACGACAGGCAGACGGCCCTGTACTCTGACGGAGAGCTCCAGTACGAACGCTCCGTTTACGTCTCCGTCGCGGTTTCTTGACGTGACGGTGCCGTGACGGAGAGGGTGACGGCTGTGTGAATGAGTGCTAACTCTCCGTCGGCCCGGTGTCACACTGTTGTGCGCTTGAACCACGGGTTGTTAACAACGCCTCCAAGTACTGATACTCGATGTTCTGCATGTCGTAGCTTGTTATCACAGTTTTCCAAAGCTCTAGGGAGCTTGATCTTCCCATTCAGAATCGCCCTAATACCGAGGAAGCGCCGCGCGTGCAGTGAACTTTTTAGAAATAAGTTAATGACATCCGGTCGTCGGCGGTGTCGCAACTTGAAAATATTTAAGTCTAAAGTTGCGTTAAGAGAAGTCATTTGGATACATTCGGAGGCAATCTATCAGGAAAGGAAGGTCCCCCGCGGTGTGAAAGGGCTCCTTTGAGAGTCCGACCTGCGGCCCCCTCCGAGGCGATCAAGCTACCCGTCGCCAGCGTAGTGGGCGCGCATTTTCTACCGACCGATGTCTCAATGTACGAGCGCGGTAAGATACGTTAAAGATACTTGAAGGTCACCTAGTTGATTGGAAAACGAGTTCCTGTTGAACCATGTATGTAACTAGAGACCCAAGTTTTCGTTAGGGTGAGTGCTCCGAAGTCTGCTGCGATTGGGGAGCTGAACGTGAGGTTTTTCGTTTGATTTCCGGCTGCGGCATCGAAATTTGACGGAGGTTAACGGGAAAAAAAGTTCAAATGCGCTCTATTTTGGGAGCTCTAAAGCATGAGGCAATTGTGAGCAAAATTATTTCGATTGAAATGGGCACGGCTACTTTCTTATTTTAGATGTTTCTTACGTAGTCCGAACCGTGCACACAAAAACTGGGGTAAATATCACAGCTATTACCACTAGCCTCTTCGGTACCATTTAAAACACCTCCTCCCCCCCCCCCCCCACACACACACAAAAAAAGAAAGAACTACGTCGGAAGGGTGGCTATTACGACAGAAAGGTGTTTTGTTTTCGTCTGAGTCTTATCAGTCTATTCCCTGCTTTTGGTCGAGATATGGTACCTCTAAGTTAAATACAGCATGTAGTAACAGTAACTCGCACACAAAAGGAGGCTTGTGAGAGCAACAAAAATTGAATCAACAGTTTCGTATGTTAATAAGAGCATAAGCGACATGTTAGTGTTTAATTTTCGTATAACTACGGCGCTTCAAAGGAGAAAAAAGCCGCAAAATCAGAAATAGAATTGTTTCCGCGCTTCATAGGACCACGAGTTCGGCTGAAAACAATGACGAAAAAAATTTGAAAATAGAAATAGCCCAAATAATGTACCCCGACCTTATCTGGTCTTCCCACATTCCGCATTCGCCATGCGCTAAGGAGCTTCGAAAGGAGAATTATTGTAAAAGAAACACCGCAAATTTTGGGGAAAAATAAAGTAAACAGCCCGTTAGAGAAACGGCATGTCAAAGATTCATTTCACACACAGAACAATCCACGCGGCTTTTTCCTCTGGCGTGGGTACACCACTTCCGGTTTCAATTCCACGAGCGTTACGGAAGAAACTTCCCACGTGCTTGCATAATATCACAAGACTTCGCGTTCCGGTCGTAAGACATTGCTCTAATTTTCCGGTTTCTAGCCGGGGTTGATACAGGACCGTCTTCTTCTTGTTTCTTCTATAACGAAACGCATGTGCTTGTGTATTACCGCAAAGTAACGGGGAAAAAGGAGGCCAGTCACTCACTTATTTTTGTTTGGTTTTGCGACAAGATGATTGAATTTGAAAAGAAGCGTTCCCAAGTACTCCTATATTTAAAGAAGAAAATTGTGTTCCTGGAGACGGCAAATGAATTTCGACGGCGTGATTGTGCTCTACTCATGCGCGATGCACGTACACCCCGGGGAAACGAATTCACTCCCGCCACAGCGACTCGCGAGTAGAGATTTTTACTCTTTGCTGCTTCAGCATCAACAACGTTACAGCCTTGTATTGCGACAGAAAGTTCTGATCTGACGAAGTAGAAGTGTGATCCGTGATACGCATTTTCTATATTTTTACGAAGACTACCTTTTCAGGCTAGCAAGAAAATACAATATAAGCGTAACGAGGATCAAAAACTGAAACGATATGTACAGCGAAAAGGACCTAAAACATTGCTTTCAACGAAAACTGTATAACACGTGCGTACGCACATACAAAGCTAGAAGGACGTTCGCGAAAGTACCCCGCGATCACCAACAACACTAAACCAGGCACAAAACAAACAGCAGTGCCATACCACTCGTGAACAGAGAGCAATTGAATACACACGATAATGAAAGCAAAGCGAGGACGTATGCACGTTTGAAGTTATTCAGGAATAAGTACACGGCCGGCGAACAGACTTCCCAATTCTTTGGTCAATGTTATGTGTCACGGCAGTAAATAAAATCCGCAGTCATTTCGACTCTAGCATATAGAGACGATGTAGTTATGATGTCACGGGGCAGCGCTGCTTCGTGTTTCTGTGGCTAGGAAGATTGAGTACTTGACGGTTTTATAAAATGAAACGAACTGTTTAGTCGGTTTACTATTGCTAGTTCTGATTCAATGAATCGCTGGGCTGCCTTGTTTTAGAACTGCGATTGTTCTACCTAATTATTCCGCTTCTGCTGATAAACATGGTCAACAGACTCAAGCAAGCTACTCAAAACATCCGGGGGATGCTTCGAACTTTCTTAGAATGTGAAGTTAAATGCTTAGTTGTGCCTTCTCTTGACATTTCTGTTAAAATTTCTGTATAACTTTTATCTTACTCTCGTCAGGCGACTTCCGCAGCTTCATCCACAGCCGTTTCCCCCGGTGCGGTTACTACGGGCGGAATTTCGAGCTGCTTCAGCCTCTTCCGCAGTGGCGTACTTTCTCGGTCTTCTTTACACACGACTAGGGTCTTGTGCAGCACGGGGATCGCCTATGAAGCATTTCTCGTACTTGACCGTCACGCTGCTTCAGCGCCCTGTACTTATCTCCGCAGCCACCGCGCACGTAACCACCTGACCATCCTTGTTGATAACACTCTTCCAAGCTCGCTTCGCTTGCTCACCATCGCCAGGAGCCTCCTGTTCACCCCCTTTAATACATTTCCCTGTCCTTCCTCAAGCGCTGCTGTTCCCTTTCCGGCCGCTCGTTCTGAGTTTCGGTGTGATTCTGTGTAGATGACTACAAATTGCTCTACCTCATTCGTTCCATGAAACATAAACACCTCATGGGTTTCGCCTGTATGTCCTAGCAAATTTCTAGGACACAATTATCCACCAAGACAATTATGAGACCCCAACTTCGGGAAACCTACATTCATGAAACAAATGCGCGAAAAAAAAATAGTTGGGTTTCGCTCCCCAAAGTATACAGCGAGCCGCATTTCGGTGTCGTAGACTACGGGTACACCAATAGTTTGAAACATTGCGCGTGCGTAGAAAGCTCGCACGCATGGGAGTATAGGCATTTTGCCTTTGTCAGCAACACGTTGCTCGCGTCCGAGAATTGAACATGCCTTATTATTTGAGTTATAAAAAAAAACAGGGAATGAGCAACAAGAAGCACGACCCGACGATTATTCAAATGTGCTTCTCTGTGAATATGTCGTAAACGGAAATTTAAGGAAGCTGCAATCCCTGGCACGTGCTTGCTATGTTCAAGCACGAGAGGTTAAAGGAGCCATGAAGAGAAAACACAAGTTTGGTTCATTCAAAAGATTGTCTCGTTAGAATCATACTGACACCACTTTTAACGTAAACTTCGCTCAAATAAGCTACATAATTAGGAAAAACGGGAATGGTCATGCGACCCACCAGCTCATTTCCCGCAACAGAACCTGTGATGTCACATGGGCTAAGCTCTGCGATTGGCGGAGGCTGGCAGAAGCAGACGCAAATTAGGTAGAGCTTACAAACTATACGAACGAGCGATTTGCGCTTAAATTTAGGGCACATTCTTTCCAAAACAATAGGAATGATGGGACAAACAGTGGAAGTTACGAAAGCACATGTAAACATAGAAGTACTGATGCGTTCTGCTGTTCGTACTGCGCACACCATGCTTTGGTTTAGCTGCACAGCACTATGGGGCTTGGGGTTGTCTCAGACGACACTGGCCGATTGACGCAAGCAACGGTGTCTTACGTGACCCCATTTGTCGAGCGAGCACTGTTTCAGGGAACGAATATTTTCTCCAGAACAAAAACAAGCCAGGTTTAAATGCGGGCAAAAACAAACCAAACGCTTGCCACGGTATGGTGGCGCCATCTAGGTTACGGAACGTAAAGAAACGTGGGAACAAACCAACACCGCTACAGGGTGGAGACAACCTTTGAACGGTCCCGTGCCGCCGCAATTGGCCCAACGGGCTCAACGCGTTATTCTTTTCGTTTCCCACGAGACCTAGCAACGCGAAACAGACAATATGATTCAAACTTCTTCAGTGAACCGCGTTGCGGCGATAATTTTAGCGCGATTTTGACACAATGACTTGCTTCGGCGGCGAGCGAGCAACCGAACATGGCGGCGCCAGCGTTACGTGTCTCTACCCTGTACGGCGGATGCGTGAATGAAGGTACTCTAGGCTGTAGAGCGGTCGGTTCCCGTGATGTCACTTGGGACCACGAAAACGCACGATTGAGCGGGAAAATCAAAATTTTAACCTAAATTGTTTAATTTCTCAGTGAATAAAGCACCGTTTGTATCCGGACAAGCGCTGGGGGCACTATAAAACACGAAATCTTTCGAATAAAACCAACTTGCATTTTCTCTTCATGGCTCCTTTAAAAAATCAAACGTATTAAGTTTGTGTCATCCGAAACACCAAACAAGCCTCCGTCTGCAGAGATTTCTGGTGTTTCGATGGTACTTTTTGCATGACTATAAAGCTGCAGTTCGCTTTCACGTTCTGGGTTAACCACAGTCACATGAACTGCATTCATAGTGTCACGCGTCTAAGAGTAACCAGGATGGTGCATTCTAGAGAAATTATTTTCGCAAACGTGAATTACAGGTGCACAAAGAACTTGTAGATCCCAACATATGAAGCATAATGCCTAGTTCAGGGCTCTCCTTCCAGAAAGGAGGTGTGAATGTGAATAAATCGATGAATTCCTGCTCGTTGCTCGTTCGCTTGGTTCAATCCGCACTCGCTAGAAGAAAGAAGCCGTATTGATCGCACATTGGAACAATTCGCTTACTCGGCGCAACTGCGTGGTATTGTTCGCGAGTGGAGCGGCAACAGCGTGAAATGTCGTGATGTCGTTTCTTTCGTTTGCTCGCAATTTCCTGTTTGTCCCCGGGCGTCTTGCTCTCGCCGAGAGCTGCAAACCATAGCATAAACAGTTCTTTTACGAATCACATCTAGGTGCGCCGGATGCCTGTAGGGACCTATGCTTCATACATTCTCGTCGTCAAGAACCATGTTTGCATTTTGGGCAAATCAGGAAGGAAATAAAAGTGGCCAACCTGTGTAGTCTTCTTTGTTGTTGAAGAAAGTAGCGGTCGCCTATGTTTTGCAACACATCAACAGTCTAGGCGCCGTTAAGAGTGAGAATCTGAAAGCACTGTGACATCATGGATTGGGGCCTGCCTCTACCTGTGCATTTCTTGAGTTAGTGGGCAAACACCTAACGATAAACCTAGTGTAAAAAACGAACCCCTCTCCTCCGGAAACGGGTGCAGCGGAAGCCTAACCTCAGTGAAAATGAAAACGACCAAAATTAAAACTCAATGACCGCAAACCCAGAACTAGAACACTTCTGCCATAATCAAAACGCAATGACCGGAACTAAAGGGCAAAACCATCGATCTACCAAAACGAAGCCCTTGAATTTTGCTAAGCTTAACTCGAAAGCAAATGTTTGGTATATGTTGTTATAGATAATTCTTCCGCGATCATCGGGAATGTTTGTGTTATTCAATGGCTTTCCGCTCTTAGGCGGAGGGAACCACGCATGCCCTGGCCATGAACCCTAGATTGTGAACTGCCCGGCGAGATCGAGCGAGCTCAACTGCGATGTGGCGTGATGCCAGCTACGACGACAACGATGAGCGACACTTGTGCGTGCACGCCCGCGCCAGCTGCCAACAGCGAACGCTTTATCCCTGGCCAATCCCCCTAGTGGCTACGTGCCGACCACTTCAAGAGCATCATTCCCGCCATCGTCGTCCTCGTCGTGAATAAAGTTGGCTTTGCCGCCCGCAAGGCGTTTCGGCGTACGCCACCACCAACGGCGCAAGTGAACCAATACATGCATCGCATACAAACATGCACCTCAAAAAAATTACGCCCACCTCCCTTCGCGGGAACCCTGGTGTGATGCGACGCTGAAGGGGGTTCCGTTGGGCGTTTCCGTTGGGTCGATTAGTCGAATTGCGTGAAACGCGTAGTGAACGTAGTGAATCACATCGTTGGGTTCCACGCGAGGGGATGCGGGCGTAATTTTGAGCATAATGAGAGACGTTGTATTAGTTGTCGTTTAGACGGAGGCTTTATTAAAGGAACTGTCGCATCAAGCAATCGTCGGTACTGCGAGAGAGCAAGCGCAACCGCGGGCGACCGTCGACTGAGAGACCGGCCGGAGCGCTCATATGCGCAGCGCACACGAAGGAGAGGAGACCGCAGAGAGAGAGAGAGTACTGTACATGCGCACAGCGCGCAGCGCCGCCCACCGGCGGAGTGAGAGTGCGCTGCGCCACGCGCCCGCAGATGTTGGGCGAGAGTGTTCGCTATCGGAGAGAGGAGAGGGGGTGAGTGGAGTAGAGACGCAGCTGCGCGGACGCGGACGACAACGCAGGACACGAACGCAGGACAGGGCCGCCGGCAAGAGATGCTCCTCTCAGCGTCGCATCTATAACAGCAATACATAAAGTCATGTCAAGAACATCAAACTACAATGAGCCGATTATAACTTTACTGCGCTCCGATGTAACTGCGCTCAGTTACGAAATTACGGGGGATGCTTAGAATTTCTTTAAAATCAGACGTTATCCCCTTGTCGGGGCCTTGTGTTGATCTGCTGTTGAACGTTCTGCTGAAATTTCATGTTGCTCTCATCTGGCCGCTGCCCCAGCATCATGCACATATAGCCCTTTCCTTCCGACGGTGCTTAAGACGAGTGTCATTTCGAGCTTCTCTAGCCTCTTCTGCCGTGGGGTACGTTTTAACAGCGAAGAAATTGCCGAGCACGCGCACGAGAGCGCAAGCCTCGCGGCTACCGCCCGTCGATTAACAAAAAAAAAAAAAAAATTCCCCCGCACCTCCCCGAAGGGAATCGTGCAGAAATGCGAATGCATTGGGTGCACCGATGAGTGTGTTGCGAGTAATGGCCTAATTAATGACGAGAGTGGGAACGTAATCATTTATTCATCAGCACCTGTTTGTGTTATCGTTGTACCTGACGGCCACAATCACTGCCTTATCGCTAAAGTGCACGGTCAAAGGGTCTTTGAGAAGCATACGCGCGCCACAGTTTCGCGTAAAGACCAGATCAATGCAACTCCCGTGAATGGTAGTGGGGCACGTGTCGAAGCCGGCAGAGAGACAATGCATAGAGTGCCTGGTCTGCATGTACTCGACCAGCCACTCGCCACTCTTCTTGCGCACGTCAACGTTGAAGTCGCCAACCAAGACTATGGGGTCAGAGGGTTTGGAGCGCACGCGCACACTTTCCATAGCTGCGTCCAGCTGCGCGGCAACGGCGTCTCGAGCCCCCGACTAAGAAATGCATTCGCATTTACGACGACGACGACGACGAAGGCAGAACTACGAGGCGCGCGCTCACGTGCGCTCGCGCTGGAGGAATGCAGGCGCACATTCGCATTTACGACGACAACTACGACGAAGGCAGAACTACGAGGCGCGCGCTCACGTGCGCTCGCGCTGGAGGAATGCAGGCGCACGCCGGCCAACGGAGCAAGACAACCCCCGGCTAATAAATGCATTCGTATTTTTAAAAAAATGCCTACCGCTAGTGTGTGCGTGCCTCGCGACGACGGCCGCTGGTCCCCTGCGCACATTTGTCCAGCCAAGCATACCCACTTAGGGAGATCGGCCAAGACTGCGATGACCACCCGGCAGTTAAAAAAAAACAACCAAGAAAATGCTGAGTTGTCATGTGCGCGTGCCTCGCGGGGACCGCCCAGCGTTCGCAGAGCACGTTCGTCCATCCAAACATACCCACTTAGAGGTATTGGCCAAGGTTGCCAAAAAAACTCCAGCGTTCGACGTAATTGTGGCAACACTTGCTCGGAACGAGAAAGAGACGTCATAGCGTACGCCCCTCTAAGGTAATATCCAATGATTATACCTTGCAAAAATGGAAGAAGCTAGCACTTGTAGCCGCAATGATAGAGTAAACGTCGTTGTGGCAGCGAAGAAGAAGCAAATCGGCTGCAATCGGGGACTGAAACCTTCGTGATGGTCGTGAAGGTAGCGTACAGCTTCGCTAACTTCAAGCCCTACGCGTTATTGGGAGCTTCCTTCATTTTCTGTGGTATTCCGCGCCCTTGACTAGGGTCTGGTGCATCGACAGCTAAAGCGTGGAAGGAAGCTCTGAGCCCGCCTGGCAATGTGTCCTACACTCTGAGAAGTCACCGCATGTGGGCTTCACTGCAATGCACCAAAACGACCCTTGAGCGTGACCAAATGTGTGAATTTGACGTATGAGGAGACCCAGAGTAAGACTAGACTAAAAAATTAGTGTTCTTGCACTCCGTGAACAAAAATGAACAGCGAAGATGGGTGCGATCGAAGGACCGCATAAAAAAAACGTTTGTTTGCAGTTTGCGATTTACTATACTTCCTAGCAAATTAGCTGAATGAAACTTGGAGGGATTCGAAATTTGGTCTGGCAGACAAACATGGAGCTGTATGTTTCACTCCCACGTTGTGGGCATCTTACTGTTTGTGTAGCACACCAACCCAACGGACTGTTCATTGCGGGCAACCGGTTATGTTCTCGCGCTCAGAAGTGAAAAAATCGTCGAAAGTGTCGCTGTGAAAGCCATTTAAGCTGAACAAGTAACATTTGCGCACTTCAGTGTTTCAAGCGGGCAAGTTGCCATTCACCCGGGAGGGATTCGCAGCTACTCGAAGAGCTGGAACTTGAGCAGGCAACGGCGGCAACAGCGGCTTTCCGTTATTTTCGCACCTATTCGCGCTTCTGTCCAGGCCGACGCTTCTTCACTTCCCGCTCTTCTTCCTCCAAGCAATGATATGCATCCATCCGATAGTAAGTTAAGCCTGGAAGGCCTGAAGCTTTATTCTAGTGGGCAAACGAGACTGTCCTTTGGCCTCCCCCGTCGTAGGCACATTACTTTCTGTGTAACACACGGACCCAGACCCAAACCACTCGATTACGGAGGGCAGCCGACAGGGCGCCTTGAACCGATACTCTTCCACGTTTAAATCTCACAAAAAACACGTCGCGCATGCCATCAGTAGTGACATGAAGCGCACCTGTGCGTGCACGCCCCACTCCTTCCACCCCCAACCCGTGCACACATAAACAAGCAACCGGTGATGGGCGCACACTTGGGCGTCAAATACACCGATGAAAATGTCGCTCGGAAAGCCTTTCAAGCTAAAGTAGGACCGACTATGGGCTCACGCCGGCGTTCCAACCGGGCAAGCGGCTCTTTAACCGGCAAGTATTAGCACCTACTATGCGAGTTGGTATTTGATGCGGCAACGGTGGTGGCGACTTTCGGTCGTTTTTATGCCCATTCGCGCTACTGTGTATTCACCGCAGTCATCTGATAACGGAGCTAACGCCGTTGTCGGCAGATTGCGCCCCTTGGGAAAAAGGCATGAGTGTTAACGAGGGGAGTAACAGTTGTGATAGGGGGTCAGCGTTGGCGAAGAGGAGACCCGGAGCGGCGCCGAGTAAAACGGCTTAACCAGAATCAAAACTGTGGGGTGTTGGACATACACTGCTTCGCAGTGAAAAAAGTGGAATCTGCGCTCGGACAACAGTTGCAAGGCGTGCATGTCTACTGATGCCCTAGCGCAGATTCTATTTTTTACTCTAATCGCATGCTGGGCCTCATCAGATTGATAAGATAGAAAAAATACAAAGGCGAGCAGCTAGGTTTATTCTGTCGAGATTTAGAAGCACTGATTCGGTTAGTGACATGCTAAGCCATCTTAACCTACCTCGCCTTTCAGACCGACGGAGAATAGCTAGGTTGAAGTTTCTTTTTATGCTAAAAAACAATTCCCTAAACTTAGACACTAGTCCGTAGTTAAAACCTAGCAACACTCGCACCGTCAGGGGTAGCCATGCGGTCCAGTTTCTCGCAATTAATGTCAGGGTAGACAGTTTTAAATATTCGTTCCTACCGAGAACAATAGAAGACTGGAATGCACTTCCACAGGCTGCAATTTCCGCAGTCACGGTTAATCAGTTTGAGTCATACCTGCTTCGACAGTACTCACTATAACTGATTGATAGCTGCTGTAACGTTTTATTCGTGTGTTCTTGCATTTCCGTGTGCTTCTGTCTTGCGCACGCGCTGTACACATGTTTCTTCGTGTAGTTCCTGCGCATTTCATTGCAGAACACTTGCTGCGCCGCTGGTATGCGGGGATGTTGCTTGGCCGATGAGAACCCGTTGTTGAACACGTGTTGCTTGTCTTCATTGTCGCTATAGCTTGCCACTGCGTGCAAATGGTATCTGTGCTCAAATTTGGTCTTGGTTTTGTGTATGAAAATGCGTCTTTGTATCGGGCTAAGAAGCTTTGTTAGTGTTATTTGTTTTGTTGCCTACCACCCTGTAACGGCCCCACTGGGGCTAACAGTATCATTAAATAAATTAAAAAATCATTCGGCATTTCGCACATTTTGTCACGCTCATGGGTCGTTTTGGGGTGTTGTATTGAAGCCCACGGCGACTTCTTAGATTTTAGAGGCATCCAGAACGCACTAAGGTCCGTCACCATTACTCAGAGCCCTCCTCCGGCCTTCCCCCTTCCCGGCCTTCCCCAGCCTTCCCTTTTCCCGGAGCGCTCCGATTTTCTATACCACCGGTTTTCTGAGGAAAATTGTGTACCTCACAACGCACCATGAAACATAGATGGAGCTATAAGGCCTTCGTCTTAATAGGCCGCGTTTTAGAAGCAACGCTCATGCCTGTAGGTCCCCAGTAATTGTCAGAACTTCTTTGTAAAGCTCAGTATATCGATCTCTACCTGGCGGTATTCTTTTGCTTGTTGGTGAGACACCTGCAGATTCCGCGGCAACAAAAACAAAACGACAGAAGGCGTGGAAGAAAAAAAAGCTTCTAACTTTTCTTTTAGGCAAGTCACTCAGTCCTCCATCGGTTTCGCCTTACTTCACCCTGTTTGAATCTGATCGCATTTAAATATTTTGGAGCGCTGCCCCATGCCTGAAGGACGATAACTCCCCATAAGCCCTTCAACGATGCAACGGGGGCTTTTTCTCGCAAACTTATCTATGTTTGAAATAGAGTATACGAGGGTGAACAATACGCATTTCAAACTTGCCTCACTGCAGCATGATCACGCAGGCTCCCTCTCCAGCGGTCCTTGCATTATTCGTTGACTCCCCGCTCACGTCTGCGAAACCGTGTTCTGCGGCTTCTGACGAAAAACTATCGCCGTTAGGTTGAGTGCTCACGTAAGTACGCTACACTGAACGCGCATCTCATAAATCTAGCCACGACACGAAGTGACGCAAACACCGCGGTCTGACGCACGCAACATCTGCTTGTGTACACAGGGCAAACACCCTTGGGGTACACACGCGAGATACATTCACACTGTTGCGAAAAGCCGGCTGGCGGAACGGTCAGCTCCGGATAAATAATTTATTTCTCCCCCTAAGCATCGCCTGTCTGCGCAAATCACGAGCAACCGCCTGCGTGCTGCAGCACCGAGAGCAAGCGAGGCAAGCTTGACAACAAGAACGTTGCTCAAGCTGCAACGTGTGGCGAGAGGTCCTTAGCCTGGTGCCCCCTTTTCGAGGTTACAATCGACCCAGCGGAGTTTAATTAATGGTCTGCAGCAAAGCCACGCATATTCGAAAGACCCCGATATTCTGAGTCTTGACGTGCGGGCATAGTGATATGCTGTTGTTGTCTAGCTGATCTTCTTCTCGAGTCAGTGTAGCGTTTTGTGGCTTTACTGTCTTATGGAGAATAGGAAATCGAAGTTCCGCCCGACTTTTCATTGGCTGCTTCTTTTTACAGAATGGCGTGGTTAATGGGTATTACCCCAGGCGTGTTTCTTACACGGTTGGGGTCCTTCCTTGCTGGATGTATCTTCAGGCAATTTTAATCTTGTGGCATGTCCTGGAAAACGCGGGCAGGTTTCGCGGCGACATTGTGTTTTCCATGGCTTCTTTGTCTGGGATTTGCGGCGTCGCTTTTTTTTTGGGGGGGGGGGGGGGGCGGGGGGCGGGGGGGGGGGGAGGGTGGTTGGAGGAGAGCTGCAGCCTATGAGCACCCTATACTTGCCAAAAAACACCTGACCAAGAATCAACAATAGTGCCTACAACATATGCATATACATGGTAAAGCCACAGACCCTTACACTTTTTCTTAAATAAAGCACTATTTTGTCCGCTGTCAACAGTTACTGGAATGTTTCATTTGTTGGTCAATTTTATTTACCAGGAATAATGTCAACCGTATTTGCGTGATTGTTTAAAAATAGAACAAAAACAAATTTCACTTGTGAGAAATTTGGCGACCATGGTGGAAAAAAATTGACTCCAGTCCACGCTGTGAAGGTGGTTGGAAAGCAGAGCTTTAAGCGACAGCCACAACAATTGCCCATGCGACGTCACTTGAATTCAGCCACGTGGCTCTACAAAGAGTGAAACTAGAGATTCTGCCAGCCGTTAACTGGAATTCGCGGGGGCGGCGTCCCGAACGCAGCAGCAGCGTCGGCCACGGCCGGGCTAGAGCAGCGGACGCCGCCGCTGTAGCCCGGCCGTGAGCCGGGAGAAAGAAAACGGAGAGGAGCGTCTTTCGAAGGGTGAGACAGCGAGACCCAGCCATCCTGATGTGCTAGCTCTGGGCTACACCACCGCGCGAAACAAGTGCGGACACCGAAACTATTCGGCATGTGAGCTTAGGGATACCCATTTATGCGGATTAAAACTAGTTAATTCGGTAAATTTGAGAATTGCGAGAAAGCTGGTGGAACTTTTATAATCCCTATTTATCAGAACCAGTTGCTCCTTTCGCGTTTTGTAATACCCCTTAAAACACAACCGAATTGGTATTCACCAATTTTAGAAAACGGAGTCCCATTCGTTGAAAGCAGTGCGCAAAAGGTAGCGTTTCTCTAGCGGCCAGATGTCTGTATGTGCTTTGTACATTTTGTTTTCCCGCCCTGCAAACCAATCCTTAATGTATCTTTGCCGTACGACCGCTTAATTCCGTCGGTGGTGGGTTACCCTGGAGAAGCTGCCGAACAAGTTAATCAAGCCGTGCGAAGGCAGCGCGCAATAGACGCGAAGCTGCGCCAAAACAGGGCCAGAACAACCGTCGCTAAAGCAGACGACAAAGCTGTACCGCGAACGCCGCCGTCGGTGAGCAGGCACTCCCACGCGGGGAACGCTGGGCAAATTCGCCGCGCCATCTAGAGTGTGCTCCTTGTGCGCCGCGCCCTCCCCCCTCTCCCCCCCCCCCCCCCCCCCCCCCCCCCACCGCCGCCTTCGCTGGGTTGGGAGTTTGTTGTCCCGCACGCCACGAAAGAACTGTTGGCTGGTAGAGCTTGGAAGCTTTGCTTTAAAATCATTATCTTAGAACGACAGTTACACATGGTGTACCCAAAACGAAACGGGTGACGCCATTTCAATGAATATTTTAATGCAGTTTCTATCCACTCTGAGGTTCTTCGTGACCAGCATGAACGAGCGACGGAACAAGGTTTTCGATCTTCCACCATGTACTTAAGAGCGCGGTGCCACTGCTACTGTCGCATTTTACCTCATACGCTCGCATAACCCTATACAGTCGAACACGGATATATCGAACTCCAAGGGGATCGCGAAATAGTTCGATATATGAAAAATTCGATATAAAAAATATGGGCTCTGAGACCTCACCTACGGCGGACCATCACTTACCGATCGTCGCATTCAAGAATGACAACTAACGCCGCGCTCACGACGCAACAAGACGCTTTATTTCCGTGAAAAAAAATCGCTGATCCTGGCTTGCTTCTTCGTCCTCGAAATGAAATTAAAGACGCTGGTCTCGATCTTCTCGAGGCTGCACAACTAGAAAATTCTAGCAGTACGCTGCGCCTTCGAACACCATGCACAACACGCACGCAAAAGAACAGCGCGGGGCCCGACTGAGCAAGCGCAAATTCGTTCCGGTAGGGGGGATTAGTTCCGCGAGGCAGTCTTCGCCATGCCCGCGCATTCCTTCACATCCTCCTCAAGCTCAATCGGTGGTGCAGCGACCGCCGAAGAGCACCTTCCAGCTCGCGAGGCGTTCGATATACCCAATGTCGGGAAAAATACGGTTCGATATAAACGTACGAATTCCTATACTTTTACACAGAATTTTCAAGGGGATAAATTATGAGTTCGATATAGACAATAATTCGATATACCCGTGTTCGATATATCCGTGTTCGACTGTAATACATATACCGTCTTCTAATACTTTCAAAAGAGCAACAGAGATCGAAGGGCTGGTGGGAGAAACCTACAACGACACGTCAGTAGCTGAACACCGCTGGGTGATCCTTCGAGTTTTGCCCGGCAACTAATGTTTTTGAGTTTTGCTGTGTCGTATCTGCGGTGTACTGGCGTGGACAGCACCATTTGTTACTGCCGGGGCTGCGGCCGCTTGTGATGCCGACTCCACAGCCGAGCGGCCTAGCTCGCTAGTGACTGTTGCTGTGTTAGGTGAAGCGGGTATGTTGGGCTCTGTGGGTATGTAAAGCATCATTCGGACAGCCGATTTTCACCCCGTCACGTCACCGTTACGTCACCGCCTTCCCTCATGAGTGATGGTTTCTCGGGAGATTTTTCGCGGAAGGTTGCGCGACGGCGACGGGGAGACGAGCTTTACGTTTCCGTTCCGCAACGGGACTACGCTCCGCGGTAAACCAGCCAATCATAAAGCTTAATCTTTTTACGGCTAAATTTAGGGGAAATGAGCACACGGTTTTCAAACTAAAACTCTAAGCTATAGTTCGTTTTTGCATTACAGCAGTCTAATCGCCTTGTATCGTATATAAAACGACATTTTCTTTACTTTTGAGGATAAGTATGTTCGGTTGTATACCTGATCACTAGGCAGACGACCCTGTACTCTGAGGAGAGGTCCAGTACGAACGCTACTCCGTTTACGTTTCCGTCGCGGTTTTTTCACATGACAGTGCTGTGACAGAGAAGGTGACGACTGTGTGAATGAGGCCTAGCACTGTGAAGATATTAGGACTAATAGGAATATTAGGCTTAACATTAGGTTATCCGAACATTGAGCTTCACGACATGCTAAGCAATGTCATGCTCATTACACGTCAAGCTGTGGGTGCAGGTTAACATCGTTAGGCCCAAGTTCAAGAAATACCGGGGAAACGTTGGCGAATGCCCCTATGAGTGCACGTTCAGTAATTTCAATAGTTGAGCATTCGGTATCTGTATGTCTTGCTTTAATGAGACGTCCACGTGCCAATACTTAATTCAGCGTATATGACAACCCTGTCATGCGCTCGGCCTACAAAAGGTACGGAGCACCGATTATTACAAAAAAGTAAAAATATAGCTTCATAAATATTTATGGGAAAAGATTAAGTAAAAAACAAAATTATGTTTGTTCCTTGTCCTCCTCGACGATTCCTTCGATAACACGAACCTTAACGTTTAGACTGGTGTAATAACTCGCTCAGGTTAGGTTGTTCAGGAGTTATTCAAGCTACAAAAGCTCATGAGCGTGCTTATATTTCACTTTGCGTCTGGTCACGTCATGTATTCTTCGCACAACGCTCTGCATAAATAGTATCTATTGATCCAAGCACAGTATGACATAAAGCTATTTAAGTTGCCCCACAAGTGAAAGGACAACAAAAATTGGGCGTGCAGACAATCCCTCCAAGCCGTTTCGATAAGAGGGAGACAAGACGTGAGAAAAACAAAAACAAAAAAGAGCTCAAATCGGCGACGACGATCTGAAGGGGATCACAAGGAGAAAAGGGGTTCGTTCCTCAGGAGTGAAGACACGCTGTCCGCCCTATGTTTGCCCGCCTTCGAAAGCGAAGCGTCAGCGCAACGAATCGATAGCCCGAAAGATAACACAACAATTCCATCGACTCGACAAACTGAAGTGGCACTGAGTAAAAGGAATGGCCCGGAAAAGAGTTTCCGCGTTCCGCCTTTGGGTCGCGACAGAAAGCACGCCTGTAAACCAGCTTCCCATCTCTGCACCGGGGAGGGCACAATCGCGGACGCTTGAAAGGCGACGTCTCCTCTCGCGTGTCGTGTTAATGCGAGGGCCAACGCGATCCTGCAGAGAGGGACGGCGCTTTTTCTTATCTCTTTCGAGCGGGAAGTTTAAACAAATACTCGAGCTGCCAAAGAGAGCCCTGCTGCTTGCGGAGCGTTAAACTTGTTGTCTGTTGCGTAAACGCCTAAGCCAAGTTGCAGTTTGGCCGAGACGGTTTTCTTTCCAAACTAGGGTGATATACACGGTTCAAAACACTTGGCATGACGATAACACGGAGAACAAGATGATTAGGAAATTATTTGCCAAGTTCGCGCCAAGTCTCTGCACAAACAATTGTCCCAACGTCTATTGGCTTTGTGTTACGTTCAACTCCCGTGTGGCTTCAACACTAGGAGCCCACTTTCATGCGATGTGCTGGATCTTTTCTGCAACCTCTAAGGATCCTTTTGTTTGACACGTTAAGACCTGCCCTGATTCCGAGAGGCGATGCAGCACAGGCAGAATTTGGTATAGTGGGGCATTCGTACATACATTTTCACGGGTACAGTGGCTCGGCACAGCGCAAACATTAGATTCAATAACACGCTAACAATTGGTAAAATCGGGGAGACGCAAGCAGGTATTCTGCAAATAAGGGAAAGCTGACATCCCTCTCCGCACTCCCTTTCCCCCCCCCCCCCCCTCACCTTAAAAACAAATATGGCGGAAGGAGTACCAGGAAACTGAACAAAATGGTGGGGGCCGTGACAGTTAATGTGTTGAAAATGTTGCAGAACCACAGCCATTCGCATAAGGCCACAACACGATTATAGCAGGCCCATAACGCATCACCTGAAATACAAATGTACGCGGAAATTGCGAATTTAAAAAGACAGAGGCGTTCCGCAATTGAGGCTGCTGATTAGGTGAGACCCCCTGGGCTTTTGAAGGGAGTGTCTGAAATCTGTACACATCATCGTTCTAGTGTGTCGACATCAGCAAATATTCAACTTTAACGGGATGCAGGATGCACAGATAAACATTGAAGGGAGAGCAGTTACCGTGTACATATCAGGATTTTCGCTTACGTCGCCTTATCTCGCAGTGTTTGTGGAGCGTATCACATCTACTGCGTTTATTGTCTTGGAATGATTTTACGCTATAAACGGTATCAGTACCTCCATCAATATTGGTGCCCAGCGCCACGCTCGTCGGAGTATTGATAACGTATGCGACGACGAGATCAACGACGGCTCATCGATACCGAATTAGTGGCTTAACTTCGAGCTCAAGGGGTGCAGAAATGGGAGTAAAAAAATGACTGGTAAATAGAGAAAACATGATATAACCAAAAATTATCCCGTGGTAATCCCTATTTTAGCACTACGACTCACATTGACCTGAGTGAAACGACTTGTATGATTTTTTTTTCACAACTGTAATGTAGTCAGCAGTTTAAAAGAAAGGCGTAGTCAGCGTACGTTTTTCAGAATGTGAAGAGGAGGCGTGCCAACCCACTATTCTTACGTAAGTTTGTGAGAAGGCACGTATGTGCATGGTGTCTTTTCGGTAATGGGAAATATTTGTTTTGCGTTTTCATCTTTTGTATGCGCACGAAATTTAGTATACGGGAAACTCTGATTCAGATGACCCGTTTTCAGTCAACTCTACGTCATTGATAGCATGTCATGGCTGGCGCGCTAGCGAGAGTGATATGCTAAATCTATTAACGTAACATCAAATTGGCTGGTACTGCTTATTTCAACTAAACACAAGACTGCGGAGTTCGCAGTCTTAGCAAATATAAGCTCCCGCACGCACGGGGAAAGAAAACATCTCGAGTAGGCATCTAACTGAAAACTGGGGAACATACGCAAACTGGCGCATACAAACCAAACAAAAGAAACACAAACCCTGATAGCGACTTTCCGTAAATTAAAATTAATGGGCTGCGCAAAGTTGCCAGAAATTTTCTTCCCTCCCACTAAAGGCACGTGCCCTAAGGTGAATATTTTAGACGTAACACGAGTCGTTTTCGTGATTTCTCGCACTTAATCTGCTTTTAAATTCCCACGGCGACTGCGAAAAAAAAGTCTAGGTGTGAAAAAGAAGATGATGTTAAACATTAAGCGCAATCTCGTTTCAAAGTGCGCGAGCGCGCTGACATCCGGGTCCGTCGTTTCGGTGGAGGGACACACTACATGAGCCATTGCCGTTCTTAACTTGTACCCGAGTATAGTGCACGGTCACCACCAAAGTCACACACCGTTCAAAACATAATTTGGACTTGAAGCGTATACACCTCACCAATTGGATGCTCGTCTTGAGTAGATTGGTTAATTATAGGCACCGTTTGACATATCAAAACGTGGCTTAGACCTCGCCATAAAGCTTATACCTCTCATCACTCGGATATCAATTTAGACCACATTAGTTATGAGTAGGCACCGTTTTCGAGATAGCTGGCGTAAAAGAGAAGTAAAATTTGGTGATACTTTTAAGTGCGGTGCACTTTATAAGCGACCCCGAACCTTCCGCCGTCCGCATTGCTCCTCCTCCCCTCCCCTAGCAACGGCGCGAGGAGCGGAGAGGAGCGTCTGTAGCAACGGCGCAGCGACGTCACACCCCACGTGACCCGCGCGCGCTCCGCCTCCCGCGCCGTGGCTGCGCGCGCCCGCGCCGGCTCCCGCACCGCTCCTCGCGCCGTGACGTCACACTCCCACGTGACCGCGCGCTGGCGCCTTTGCGTCTGCTCCCCCTCTCCTCGCGCCGTGACGTCACATGCTCTGCAGCTGGCGCGCCTCTCCCCCGTTAGGTTTGCACTCACCCTCGGCGCGCGCCTCTCCCCTCGCCTGACAGCTCCCCCTCGCCGGTACTGCGCCTCTCAAGGCGATGGCAGAATTACTACGCCGTGTACTCTCGGCGCAAGAAATACATTCGCACTTCCTCAAGATTCCCTTCGGGGAGGTGGGGGCAATTTTTCTCCAAAATTCTGTCACCTCTATGTCGCAGGTTAAAAAGCTTCGTCGGTCATCCGCCTTCCCCGCATGGAATGGCCCATTATGTTTTGCACAAAGCAGCGTATACTATTCTACACAATCTCGCCCTTACTTGCAGGTGGCAGTTGTTGCAACAACAAGAAAAAAATGATAATGAGCCATTCCACTCGGTGAAGGAAGATGACCAGAGAAGCTTTTAGGCACACGACATGGAGGTGACGGAGAGTTTAGGTGAAAGACATGAGCAAATTTGATTTATCTCTAGAGTTGACGGCTGTCATCCCTAAGACAGACAGATGAATATTTTCAGAAGCACGCTCTTCGCCGGGCGGGCTTGCCGCCCACCGCCCCTATTAAATTCTCATCTTCGTTCTCGTCATCCCCCTCGTAGACGCGCTACTAAACAAACAAACAAACAAACAAACAAACAAACAAAAAACAAGCAAGCAAGCAAGCAAGCACGCAGACAGACAGACAGACAGACAGACAGACAGACAGACGGAAAAAGAAAGAAAGAAAGAGAGAGAGAAAGAAAGAGAGGAAGAAATAAATAAATAAATAAATAAATAAATAAATAAATAAATAAATAAATAAAACAGACTAACGAACAAACAAAAAACACAAACGCACGCATACGAATTTCTCGAAGTTGGAACATCTTGAGCCTCAATGACAGACAAACGCACACACAAGGGAACGCCTTTCGTTTTGGAACGCCTCGCAAACCATGTTTTGAGTGGTGTGCGACTTTGGTGGCGATCTCCTACTATCACACACACCGTAACGTTCGCTTTCCAAAGCCTCTCGCTATAAAACGCCCCGTGCTTCAAAGACACGGGCAGCCTCCGGAGTTTTTGTTCGCAGACATGAAAAATACACAAAACCCTAGCCATATAAGCTTCGCTTAGAACGAGTTTCTCACTACCGTCGACTCGACAAAAAAAAAAAAAAAAAAAGAAAAGAAAAAATCCCGGACCATATTTACTATCAGGAAACCTGGGGAGGGGCGAAACATGCAGCGCATAAAAGTATTCTTGGTGCCTTGGCGTTTTTGTCCACGGAGATGAAACCGCTGGGGGGTAGAGGTATACAGCTTTGCTGTAAAAGTCTCGTGTCTTTGAAGCACCAGCCGTTCTAGCGCAAGGCTTCGGAAAACGAGTGTCCCGGTGTTGTTTAGTACGCCTTTTCAGCCACGGAGATGAAACGTTCGAGCGTGTGGCGTCGGATAGCGAGTGTTCCGGTGTGTTCTTTTAGTACGTGTTTCCTTCTAGCGCGAGGGGTTGGAAAAGGAGTGTCCCGGTATTTTGGGACCGTGAATTCATGAGACGAGATTCGACGACGACGATAGGAAACGCCGGCAGCTCAAGAAAGACGTCCTGTGCATGAAGTGCAACAAAAGAAACATTGGCCGCGTATCTGCTCCTTTCGTCGCAAATGCCGACAGAAGACGAAAGTCTTTGTCGACATTTGCCAAGTAAATGCTTCCCTTCGCTTTGACGCTCACCTCTCTTGTTGTCCCTCTTGCGTCGCGCTCCTCCAAAGGCAAACACGCTAAAGGTATGGTCAAGTAAATTTAAACTAACCGCGTTCCACTGCTTTAGGCCGGGTGTTTTGGTGCCAGCGCAGCCATACGGCGGAGACGCGCGTGAATCGTGGCGCCCTACTTCAACGTTTATCAGAACCGCGTTGCCTCACTCCACGTGCGTTCCAAGGACAACGTGGAACCTATCTATCGGAACCTTTCGTAACTTTTGCCGCTTGAATCCTTAAAATTCCGCCAGAAGCTATGTTGGCGCGGGCGACAGCGGCGAGAGAAGGGATTTTTTTTTTTTTTTGCAGCGGATGTAGTATTTCATATCGCAAAATCAAGCACCTATGAATTTTCTTATAAAGGAACACTGTAAATATTCCTTGTGTATTAATTTTCTGTGTTATATTTGCGTAATCTCTCGTTCTTGTTCAACAATGTTGACAAGTATGAACATATAAACTGGACGTTTAGATTTCGCTGTGAGTATATAAGTCTATTGCGAAAACTTCGTTTCACTTTGGCCGGGTGGCTGAATCGAGTCACAGACCGACCGACAAACAGACAGGCCAAAATTTCTGGGTTTAAGTAGCCCAAGAAAGACTTTCGTCTTTAATAACCACCATGCCCGCTTACTCGCGGTCGTGGACGCAGGAGCGTAACCTGGGGAGCTGAGTGTGGGCTGTTTCCAGACCGGGGCCTGTCAACACCAGGTAGATAGCGAGCCCGCATGGCTGCTTCAAAGAAACTGTCAAGCAAGCGAGTGAACAAACCGGAAACAGGTAACCTGCGCGTCGCCGAGCGAGTTAGGGATCGGGATAGCTGAAACCTAAGAAGTTCACAACTGTCAGGCACGAGCAGTCGCGCAAGCAAGGGAGCTAACAGCCGAGAAATGGAAGCAGCATGCCGGCGACAACGTAAGCAAACGAGTGGGAGTTTAGCAATGGATTAATACCCATGCACTCGCTCGCTAATTTCGAGAACGAGCTCCGCTAAACACCTTTCAGGATAGGAAGCAATTGAAGTAAAGCCTCGCGCCTTATTACTGCCCCGAGTAACTGATGAGAGGGACCTTTTTTTCAAGCCCGCATGCTGAAATTGTGAAATTGTTTTCGTAAAAGTGGCGCCTTCGCCAGTTATAAGCTTACCCATATAACTAAGTGTAACGCTTGGCTGTCTCGTCAGTGTCGTTCCCATCTGCCTTCGGTAGCAGTGATGATACCGGAGCGGTGTTTGCTTGCCTTACAACGCGGCAGCATTAATGACGGGGCGTTGCGCGCTGTCCAGAAGTGAGATTTATGCGCGTGCGCCGGATAATTTCGGGACACAATTACACGCAGAACCACTCTGGATGAGCGAGTACTTGCAAGCATACGAGACGTAGTAATGGTGGCTCATTAGGTTGCTGTTTTATTTTCGCGAAGTTTCTGAATAAATGAACACGTGTACGCTTTTAAACGGCGGTGCTCGACTCTCGCGGTTTCTTTGGTACCTAGTCGCCATGCCACAAGTTTTCTTGCACAGAAAAAAAAAACAACAAAAAAAATCGAGTTTTCGGTATTTGTTCACGTGAAGTTTCTTCCCGTGTATCAAGCAAGCAGCGTCCCTTCAGGCACACATTTTTTTCAGGAAAATTGACGATGTTCTGCACTGGAAAAGTTTGGTATAGTCAGTTTCTGACACGCTGTTCATTGCACATCCCTAGGTATTTGACGGATTCGAACGTAGACCAGAATTTGTTTTGTGACGATTTGGTAGATTATTCTAGGCCCTCATGTGCTGACTGTGGCCATCATGTGCTGTCTGTGCACATTAGCCTTTCAGAAATGGGTAATAGTACGTATTTACTAAATTTTCTTGAACTGCAATGCATTTGACAGAAACTTCAGAAACGGGAATCGGAAACATTAGGCGAATTTGAAAACTAGAGGGAAGCGAGCGGTTATTAATGTTTATAAAAAAAGCAGCACACTTGTTAGTTATAAAAGCAATGATCAAAGGTACTATCGCGTTTAAAGTCAATAAACATGACGTTCGCTCTCTTGTGTCACTTGAAACCTAACGGCATGGACCATAGGATAACAAATACCAATCGGCGGTACCTATGGGCTATATTGGAAAGGTTTAACAAAACTTGTTGCTGTGCGATTTGTTTCATTACTCGAGGAAGGAAAAAGGGTACAGCGCTAACACCCAAATGAAGTTTGACACACACCACAAATACAGACGCGGCAGTTCGGTATTTGTCGGCACCGCCCGCATCGGCCGCTCAGTCTCACTTCGACATAGTTTGCTAGCACTGTACATGTTTTATTCAAAGAATGTTTAGGGGCTTTAACTCGTCGTCTGGTCGAACAGGTTGTTGCCAAACTGAGCAAAAATAATAATTGAAGATGCAAGATCTTTAGGAATGCATGAGCATCTCGCCCCTCTTTGTACAGAACTTGGCACTCGGCACGATGCGCACATGAACCCCGCCCTTAGAAGTATGCAACAGTGCGCTTCTCGCACGCCCCCCGTACCCCGTGACAACCTGGCTCTGCGTTCTAAACATCTCAGAGGTCACGTTTGCTCGCTTTAAAGGGACCCTGCAACACTTTCTTTCACTTTTTTTTTAATGTTAAATGCTTCCAGAACGTAGTCACCCAGCATACCCAGTAGTTAGATTAGGGGGCCGCAAAGTACCTCAGCCAAAAATTACTGCTCTATGCCCATCAGATAACTTGGAAACTCTCACAAAAGATCTTTCTCTCTTTCCCGGTCTTGACGTTCTTTGACGGCTCGAATTGCGTCACTAAGGCCATCTAGCGTCTGTTGGCCGGTTTTCCTTCAGTTGCAGCAATGAACGCTTTTCGATATCAACTTAAAAAAAAGCCACAAAAACAAAGCAGAAATGGAAGGCGTATCTGCTGCGACGAGCAATCACGCAGTGCCGCTCCGTGCTGGCGATAACTATAGCTTTCACAGTGCTTCCAGACGCGAAGGAAAGGGTGAAAAAGCTTATCAAAAGGGTTTCAGGGTCCCTTTAACAGCCGCATTGGCTGCCTGTGGCTTCTTTTGTTAACCGCCCGCATAGGCATTTCCTTGCCGTCATTTCCCTTCCCTTATCTCTTATCACCTGCTCGCATCTGCACTCGATGCGGACTCCATTTTTACAAGGCGTGCAAGCGGTGACGGGACGCGTCTTGCAGAGGGCGCACACAGCGAGTGACGGGGAACGCAGCGCCACCGCAGACCAATGCCGTTGCCGCCTCAGGGCTTCGCTTGACATTATTCCCCTCTGCACGCGCTCTGTCATTGTTTTAGGGGCGAAGCACCTTAGGGGTTCCGGCTGTCCGGGTGTCATGTCGTCGCTCGTCGTCGTATTATCATGTGGTCATGGTAATAAAAAAAATTGGGCCCATCTCCCCGCGAGGGGGACTCGAGTAAATGCGTCGCATAGGGGGTGGGTGTATTGCGTTAAAGTTTAGTGTTTGGGGAGTTGGTGGTAGTGAATTTCTTTTATAGTATTTTTCTTTTCTGCGTCGTGCCTTGTTTTGCTATTCAATAATGCATTTATGCTTTGGACCGGACACTAGCCTTCGGCTATCGGTCCAAATATTTTTGTATTGTTTAAGAGATGTGTTTAATAAAGTTGACTTATGAAAAAAAAAAAAAAAAGAATGCGTTGTATCAGCAGCTTCTTGACGTAGTTTGAATGAGTCAAGGATATAAGGGGCGTTCGTAGCCTCCCATTCTGTGTCGGCTTTGTGGCGCAGTGGGTATAGCACCATGTACATTGCGTTCCGCCCGCAGGGTCGTGAGATCGAAACCAGGCGCCGGATAGTATTTTTTTTATATAGTGTAGGGGGAGGGGTGCGGACTACGACTATTGATGTCAACGCGGTTGACATCGTGAGTTACTGAAATGCTCTGCATTTAAAACTCCGATACACTCGGTGTAAACCCTAGCGCTAGAACGCAACGCGTACTAAAAGAACACACCGGGAAACTCATTTCTCAACGCCTCGCGCTAGAACTTTTTTTCTTTCGCGCTTGCTTGCTTGGCTCTATTTCGCTGCGTACTCGCTTTAACTTTAAAACTTACTGTTCTCCATTTCGAATTTCACTTCGCCTCCGTCTTTGTGATTGGGATGTCGCGTATATCAGCGCGTGCCGTGAGGTAAGAAAAAGACATAGAATCTTTGAATACACTTATACACTGCGTACTTCGTTCCTCCAGGGGTTTCACGGTAGTGGAGATGGCCCGGTTTCTATATACCAAGAAAGATTTTCTATAGTCTCGTAACGTAATCAGAGGCATTATCTGTTTTGTCGCTCCCTCCACGGGCAAACAGCGCAAGTCTTTGTCAATATGCCCTGCCTACTGTTCACGCAATAATAAATTTGGTAATGTTCGCGACCCATCGCGAGCACGACCAAGCGCTCTGAGTGTTTATTAGTTTGAGAAGAAGGTCACGAAGCCTGCGGAAATATGAAATGACCTTTCTTGGGCGCCATTAACTTTGAACGAAAGCAGGTGCCGTGCTCGATGCTTTCATATGTGTCACGGATTTGGCAGTGGTGAAGACTGCTCGTGGATTTTTAGCGATATAATGTGCCGTGAACGCCCCGCTCAAGCGAAGCCAGCGCAGAAGGACTTCGTCATGTTGTGAGCGCACATGGTAAATGTGCATAAGGTCGGCGGAATGCAGGGGAGCTTACTGAGGCCTTCTGTCAACGAATGTAAAAAGTTGCGCTTTCGATACAATCGCGAGGATGTCCGAGCTCTCACATCGTTAATTGCGAATGGAACTTAGAACTCCGGAGCTCATTCGTAGTGCACAGGTGAGGCCGCTTTATCAGCTCCGACATTATCGGTGACGCCACAGTGTCCAAGAAGCTGTTACACGCTGCGTCTGCATTTCCACTGTTTCAATGGAGAATAGATTACCCAGGCCAGCCGCATTTTAGTAAGATTTTCAGCCTTAGAGTGCTTGCTTGAATCACGATCCCACTACTTTAACTGTCATTTTTGTCACTCTATTCACCCTCCACTCATTTAGAACGGAATCACCCGCCCGTAGCGGGAATGTAATGCTCCTTCCTGGTCATTCTCCTTTTCCCTGGTCCGCAGTTCGTCCACCTGTTTGTAAGGCGCGGGTAGTGATAACGTTGACAATGACAATGCATCTTGTCGTACACACGTACTTGTGGGCCAATTCTAGATTGAAGCAAGGCCCATATCTCACCGTTCATGGTCAAATCCTTGAGTATGTAGCGTGCTCGAAAGCCGTTTTGAATGGGTGCCCTGGCTATCAACTCGCACTTCCATCGCCACACCGTGCTGTTTACTTCCTCTATTTTTCCATCCTCCCGTGTATGTTTACAGAGCCTGCGATTTCATCTTTGTACAGGCATAAGCGTTTCTCTGCGGACTCAACTAGGAAATCCGCCCGCCTGTCTGCCTGCCCGCTGCCCGCCTGCCCGCCTGCCTGCATGCCTGCCTGCCTGCCTGCCTGCCTGCCTGCCTGCCTGCCTGACTGCTTGCCTGCCTGCCTGCCTGCCTGCCTGCCTGCCTGACTGCCTGACTGCCTGCCTGCCTGCCTGCCTGCCTGCCTGCCTGCCTGCCTGCCTGATGCGTGATGCACTTTCACCGTATACAAAAAGTATACTAGTGAAGGGCCCTAGGCCTTCACGATTTCCTAAAATACGGCTAATATTTCTCCCTCAAAACAGTCTTCCCAGCAATGCGTTTGCGGAAAACAGAGAAGCCGACAAAGGAGAGGCTCGGTGTCTAGTTTTCGAAGGGATACATAGGGTTTTATGGGTGCACTCAGTAAAAGGCAATAGGGCCTTCTTTCTTTGGTAACAAACGGCTTATAAGTCGAATGGATAAAGTTCCTCCTTAGCAATGCATTTGTGTAGTTGTTAAGACAATTTTAAATTGACTGATTGTATATCTGATATGCCTGCGCGTTTATTCGACTACTCCCGCTTCAGATTCTCTGCATTTTTAAAAATTCTGTTCTGTGCCGATAATCTAGCAGAAGGAGCTATTTATGATATCAATATGCCGCGTCTGTTTGTCACCATTGCATAACGTGGCTCCATCTTCCCGCTGTTCCCGCATAATCACGTTGGGGCGCAACCGATGCAGCCAGCAGCGCAGGGCGTTTCACGGCAACTTGGGTCCTGCCGAGCCGTGCGCGCTATCACCGGGGCTGGGTATGCACGCGGACAAGTGCTCCCCGCCAGCGGTGATCCGTCACGGCTTGTTAAGCGACCAGCCGCGGGGAACGGTCAACTTCCCTCAGATTGGTTGCCATGGTCACCGCACTGCAGTTTCCCAATTGTCAGCGCGCCCTAAGCCCAAGCGTAGCCCTCGCGCCATGTCTCTGCCACCGCAGCTGCTGGAGATAAAACGAGCGGTGTTCTGACAGGCGTGTTTCCTGTCACTAGTGGAGACGACGACAACGCTTCCACCGAGAGGCATGGTTTCCTTTTCTGTAAGCAGGCACCTTTAAAGCGGCCTCCTATTAAAGTAGGCGGTAATGAGGGAAACATTGGCCGCGTATCTGCTCCTTCCTTTGCAAATGTCGACAAAAGACGATAGACTATGCCGTCATTTGCCATGTAAATGCCTCTCTTTGCTTTCCCGCTCACCTCTCATGCTGTTTCTCTTCCGTCGCACTCCTCCAAAAGTAAACGCGCTAAAGGTATGCTCAAATCAATTTAAATCAGCTGTAAGTATATAAGTGTATTGCGCAGATTCCATTTCACTTTGGCCTGGTGGCTGAATCGAGTCACAGACAGACAGACAGACAGACAGACAGACAGACAGACAGACAGACAGACAGACAGACAGACAGACAGACAGACAGACAGACAGACAGACAGACCGAAATTTCTGACTTTAAGTAGCCCGACAAAGACTATTGTCTTTAATATGCGCCCATGCACTCCGCATCGATAATAAGCAGCGAACCTGTGATTCTCGACCTATATTTCAAGTATAACGCGCGGCCAACCCGTTTCAAAGTGGCGCGTAAACTTCTCTGTGACCTAAGTTTTAGGGCGGTATTGAGGAATTTTATGGCCATACAGGACCGCCCGATTTTCATATCGCTTGCCATATAAAGCTTCGCTTTTAAAATATTACTGTAGCATTTTTAGTGCTCCACACTTATCTGCATAAAAAGGGTAACCGAGCAAGGTTCACCCTAAGATTCTCGGTAAACTCGTGAAGTCAAAGTACTCTTAAAGTGGCAATACTCTCGAGGAGTACCAATACTTTTACAATACTCTTACAATACAATACGATACAACACTGGTACGATACAGATTGCCGATACTGTTCGGGCCAAAATTTTCATGGACGTTGCAAATACTCCTGCACCTCATCGCGCTGTAACGGTTTTGCAATGCAGGTAGTTGATTACGTGTTGGATTGCAGATGCTCTTGAATACACAAAAGACACAGTGTTAAATTCGGCGTCCGGTTCATGTGCAACCGTGGCCCGAGCAATGACACCCAGCCGAAGTCAAGGAATCCTGGACTAGAGATACCTTTCACGAGCTGAGGCCCACAACATCAGCCCGGACTCGACAAATAAAAAAATATTTAGTCTGTCTCTCTCTCTCTCTCTCTCTCTCTCTCTCTCTCTCTCTCTCTCTCTCTCTCTCTCTCTCTCTCTCCATGTTTATATATATATATATATATATATATATAGACTGAAAAGATAAAAACTCACACAGAGCGCGAAAAAAATAAGGTTAGTAGAGACAGAGACAAACGAGAAAGACTTAGAAAATAAAAGTAAGTTTACTGACGTTTCAGGGAGAGGACTCCCTTTCTTCAGAGTGTGTGTGTGTATATATATATATATATATATATATACACTCTGAAGAAAGGGAGTCCTCTCCCTGAAACGTCAGTAAACTTATTTTTATTTTCTAAGTCTTTCTCGTTTGTCTCTGTCTCTACTAACCTTATTTTTGTACTAACCTTATTTTTGTACCTTATTTTATACTAACCTAATCGAAAGGCGTGGGTTCGGTCCCCACTCTGGGCGCGTGTTTTTCTTTCTTTCTTCTGTATATTTAAAAAAAAAATGTTCACCTCATTAACCGTAGTAAAAAAAAGAAAAGAGCCTAACCACACCCCTATGCCTCCTTTGGCGTCGTAGACTGCTGACCTATCTTTCTATATATATATATATATATATATATATATATATATATATATATATATATATATATATATATATATATATATATATATATATATATATATATATATATATATATATATATATATATATATATACTTTGATTGCGAGAAGGGCTGTCTTTGGTTGCCGTAGCAAATAGTAAAAAATGGGTATAGCTTCTAACAAAACTGTTTATTGGTCGACGTTTCAATCGGATGCCGATCTTTCTCAAGATCTTGAGAAAGATCGGCATCCGATCGAAACGTCGACCAATAAACGGTTTTGTTAGAAGCTATACCCATTTTTTTACTATATATATATATATGTATATATATATAAGAGAAGAAAAACTTCGAACAAGGTAAAAGCACGATTGTGGCCTACGTTTCAGCAAAGAGAGCTTGCTTTCCTCCTGAGGAAAGCAAGCTCTCTTTGCTGAAACGTAGGCCACAATCGTGCTTTTACCTTGTTCGAAGTTTTTCTTCTCTTGTGTTCTCTACCATCTTCAAAGTTCTACTACTCCCTATATATATATATATATATATATATATATATTGATATACCGCCAAGCTAGAGAGCTTTCTTCTATACGGGGCATATGTGCATCTCCGACATTGTGAAATAAACATTGTCGGCAGATATTGTGCGAAACTTCTCTAAATCCAGAAATACAGGGCGGGAGCATGCGGACACACACCCACACACGAACGCATGGACGCAAATCATGACGGCAGTGTTGCGACGGCAGTATTACGCGCCGAGTACGTCTCAGTGGATAGGGAATTCAAAACTTTTCGCTGGGAATCCGGTGACAAACCAGTTTCTCATTACATTCCGAATGATGTGAAGCTCAGAAAGATTCGAATAAAGTAGGAATCATTGTGGGAATAGGAAATACGTAGCAAATCTTTGATAATAATTGGAAATTCTCGCTCTACGGGCTTAGGTATTCCGACCCTGCGGTAGTACAGTGCTTCGAATGAAGTTCGCCCTTGTGTAATTCGTTAAAAAACAGGCTCTGAAATCTCGTTTGAATCGAGCGTATTGAATTTCGCCACAACAAAAAAAAAAAAAAAAAAGAGAGAGACCCGCGTGCAGAGTTTAGGGAAATATTCAGGAGAATATGTAGGGTAATAATTGAGCTGCCTTCTAGAGACGTACGTTAAACTCGCGCCTCGTTCAAGAGCGGCTGCCAAGGCAAGCGGCTTTCCGGACAAGATAGTCCATCCACAATGAAATCTCCAATAAATGTTCATGAGGAACAACAACACATATGTTTCCATTGTACTTTCTTTTTTTTTCCTTCCGAGGTGCATAGAAGTTCAGGGCGTTAAAGAATAAAATAGCTTTCGTATTGTTAGAAATTCCATAACATTCGTAACTTCTGGCTAAAAAATAAAGAGCCACTAATCTCCTGACTAAGACAGGAGAGAAAATGCATAATGACACAATCAAGCACTGCCATCGAAGTTTAATCAACCAACGTGATCCAATGAAAGTCGAATACGCATTCGCCATCCTTATTAATTATTAGTGACACTTTGTAATAACTAACAGTATTTTTCAAAGAAGCCATCTCTTTCCCTGTAATTTGTCGTAAAGTATGATTACGGAGTCATCATGGCCAGGTTTGCGCATTTGAAATGCTTCATGCTGTTCTCATTCGCATATTGTTGCCCTCTTACCACTAATTTGGGCACCACAAAAAAAATGGTGCAGCTTTCACAAGTGGTTCAAGGCTGCAGAAGCAGAAGAGCTGGAGGTCGACCTAGCTTTTCCCCACACTAACAGCGGATCCCAGGGGAGAGCGGGAGCAGCCTGACGTCAGCAGTGCAAAGTCGTTCAAAGACTGGCTTTGTACTGCCACCCCCCTCCCTCCCCGTTTCAACGACCACGCCCCGGAATTCCCCAGCTCAACCGACCAAAAACATGGCGATACAGCCACCGCTGGCTCAACGGGGTGGGGAGCTCTGTAGCGACTTGCACGCCACGCGTACTGGATGACGCCGGACGCTACTCACGAGACGCGCGCTCACGTGCACGCAGTATGTTTAACAGCAGAGCTGTTTAAGCTGTTGGTTGCGCCGTCCACGAACAGAAAAATACCAAGAAAATACCGAGCGGACAGGCGCGTGCGTCTCGTGAGGAGCGGCCGTCGTCGTTTAGATTTGATCGTGGCCTTGCAATCAGGCTCCGTAGATCCAGGCAACTGAAACAACAACGCCTCAAGGCACTCACCCCTTCAGGCCACCTCACCTCCTTCCCCACCCTGACCCGAGCACGAGAAATCTTTTTGAACGAGTTCCTCACCAACACCTGTAAGGCGCCAGAGACCATTCGACAATGGTATTATCCCCAGCACGCCCCCGGTGTCCCTATCTGCCACCACTCCATCGCAGCCAATCTCCACCACCTCATCTGGCACTGCCCCAAGTTTTCTCGCTTTCGTACATTCACTTCCCCTCACCACAACACCTCAACTTACATCGACCCAACATCCCTCTAACACGACACTCTTATGACTTATGCCACAAAAAGCGGCCCAGTATGGGCAATTTAGCAGTGGTCTGCACGACTTCTGAAGAGATCTCTTGAAGACGACGTCATAAGTACTGTGCTCCGCCCCCCCCCCCCCTCCATTATCTTCCTCCACCCCCTGGCCTTTGGCCTTCCTCTCTTACAAAGTTAACAGCAACAACATCGTGGGCTTGCGCGGTTGGAGGGGCTTGCAAAAAAAAAAGAAAAAAAATAGTAGTGGCTTAGCTCTGCTATGCCAGGATATACGTAGCGTGAGCTAAGGTTCAGCAATCCAGTCCAATCCAGTCCAGTCCAATCCAGTCCAGTCTAGTCCAATTCAGTCTAATCCAGTCCAGTCCATTCCAGTCCTGTCCAGTCACTGCTCCTCGCGCATGCTCAGCACGGCTCTTCACGAGCCACGCGAAACGGCTATCAAGCGGCTCCGCTGCAGCGTCAGACTCGGCTACTGCGCAATTGAGGCGCACGCCTGGGCACGCGCTGGCGCCAGTGCGTCTGCCGCGGCTATGACGAAACACAATCCAACACAATCCACTTTAACCCAATCCAATCCAAGCCAAAGCCAATCCAAGCCAATCCAATGCCCCTCGCGCTTGCGCAGAACGGCCCTTCACTGCACACCCGAAACTGCTCAACCTCGGCCAGTGTAGCTTGCGCTACAAAAACTCTCGTGCCATCTCCACAAACGTCAAACTGGTGGAGGGGCGAAGCATGCAGTGCGTAAGTGCATTCAAAGATTGAAAGTCTCTCTCTTGCCAGACAGCACGCGCTGACTGGGCACCGAAAAAGCGCCGGTAAGAGGAGCAATCGCGCGCTTGCTGAGGCGGTGGCGCCGTGTCTTGCGTTGAACCGGATTTAAGCAATTAAATGAGAGACAAACGGGCTGTAAGTTGTCTTCGTGTCACACGCAGAGAATGCTAAGAAGTATGTTTTACAGGAGAAAACGACGTTTGAAACAAATCGGGAGACGGAATTCGCGACGGAATTTCGAGACGGGGGGTAGGAACTGTTTCTTGTCACCTCAGAAGGCTTGTTCCTTGCGCTCGCCCAGGTTCAATATATCCTGCCTAGTCTTGAAAGATAATCTGCAAACATAATCTTTACAGGAACACATGAGGGGTTTGGGGTCCCATTGTTCACAGACGCCTTATCATCTATAATGCGGTTTCGATGTTGAGCGATCGGTGTCTTAGGCCTTGGCGCCTTGGCATTCTTTTCCACAGAGATGATACCGTTGCGGGGTAGAGGTAGAGGTATGCAGCTTTTCTGCAAAAGTCTCGTGCCTTTGAAGCACAAAGCATTCTAGCGGGAGGCGTTGGAAAACGAGTGTCCCGTTCCGTTCTTTTAGTGCGCATTTTTGCCCATACCGATGAAACGTTCTAACGCGAGGAGTTGGAAAACAAGTTTCCCTGCGTGTTCCTTTAGCACGTGTTACGTTATAGCGCGAGGCTGTGCAAAAGAGTGCCGCGTTGTTTTGTACTGTGACTACCGAGAATACGACGACATGGTGCTTCGCCCTTAAAAATACTGAGCGCAGCGGAGCATGAACCTCGTGACGAGCGCCCGGCATGGTCCAAATTCACCTTCGAAAACACCCTGCGTAGCGTTCGTGGCATGATCTCTCGCATGCTCTTCTTTTCGCCAGTTCACGCTGATTTCACGAAGCCTGTTGCCGCTTATCTAGCGCGTGATAACGCGGTCCACTTTGGGAGAGATGTGGAAGCCTGCGCACAAAACGATCCGGGCCTGTCAGTCATGAAGAACTTTTTTACGGCAAGTTCGGAAATCCATGTCAGGCGCAACAGTCGGGTCTCCGATGAAGGAAGAGGGACCGCCAGCTCTGCTATTTCTCCAGCCTTGCACTACTCGTGGAAGCTGCGCCATTGTTTTTTTGCTAAAGCCACTGCACGAAGGTTGTTCCGGGTGTCTCGCGCTGGCGAGTTTTTCTTCTTGATATTTTTTTGCTCACGCCAACGGACGGAGCTCAAGCTTACTCAGTTTTGCTGTTAAAGACGCTTTACCACCCCTTCCCAAAGAAATATGACGGAAGCCTGAAAGCGTGCTTACATCAAAACTGCGTCAAATGTGCGTCAGAATATCCGCTAAAAGTGCGTCCACACTTCGCTGAAAGTGTGCCCAATTCATCGTCAAACCATTAAAGACCCGAATCGCAACTGAAGAACTAACCCATGCGACGAATATCCGCGTACTAAATAAACGTATCTACGCCAGATCTAAATGTACACCAATAACGCGGTTCGTGATGAAGGTATACTATCGTACTCCTTCTTCATGATCGATACATATTGTTTTATCTAGAACCGTTAACGCCTTTTTCGCGATTTTCAAGCAACCGTTTTGGCACAATGGAGGCCTGGTTGCACGCACGCGCCGTGTGTCCAGAGCTTTTATCAGAGATTTTAGGTCGACCAGCCGGTCTACGGGGAAGTGAATTAGTTTTTTGCCAGGACTTCATGGGTCCCACTAAGAAAGCTTTCGCTTTAAAACGCTATGCGTTCGCCTACAGGGTAATGAGCAGGCAAGACCGCCCCTTCGGGTGATATTAAAGGTACTTCATGTTCCTATAAGCGAACATTATGATAGAATCCAATCCACACTACTCGGTGGTCGACGACATTGCTGAAGCATTTTGTGAAGGCGGTGGCAGGGTGAGTATTCTAGACGCCCTTCTTAGCTTATAGATTTTTAAGCTTGGCACACAATTTAGACAGCTCGAATAACGCCAAGACCACTGCTTGGATGCCATGCTTAATGGCAACTGTTAAAGTGAAGCCTCACTGTGCTCACAGATGGCGTCTGTAACGCGAAAACGGCAAAGTGTGTGTAGGAAAAAAAACGCTTCCGTTGGCCTGCATCGAACCTGGGTCCTTGGCTTCATGAAGCCGGTGTCAATCCTATTGCTTCATTTTGAAATGGTCGAAGCGGTTTAGAAAACAGACGACAATTGAAGAATCCGTCGCATGAAAACTTCGCGTTCCACCTGGAGAGGTGCATACTTTTTTAAAGTACCAGCATGTGCACATGCGCAGTTACCTCCTCTTGCGGGCTTGTCTTCTTAGGCTGGATTTTGTCGGTTTTCCAATTCGGTGGCTATAGATTTAGCACCAGAATTTGCTGTCGCTTGATATTTTGGAGGCGCGCTCGAACTGCTTACCATTTACTTATCGCTGCATGAACCATACAATAAAAATTTGACATGCACCTCAAATGCAGCCGAACGGCTGCATTTGAAGTGGACGTCAAATTTAACTGGGGCTTTAGTTTTGCGAGCTCATTATCCATGCATCAAATCTCGCTGGTACACCATACAAAACAATTTCTTTCCCTGAAACACTCTGTATAGCGCTGTACTCAAGCCATTGCCCGATTTTCTGAGAAAGTTACAAAAAGCTGCTTTACCACTTCCATGTATTCAGGCCAGCGGTTGAAGCACATTTACCCTGGTATTCGAAATCCTTCCTACACTCGAGCCTGCAGTGGAGGAGATCCTTGAAATTGATTTCTCCATGCATAAGAGTTGGGGAATCCTCCCTTCAGCCGAGTGGAGCGAATAAATGAAGTGGAAGAGGGACTCAGAATGTGGCCCTTAACCTTGCTGGGGCCAGAGCACCTAGAATTAATCACTTCGGCCTCCCTTAAGTTACGAACTGCGGTTCTCCAATTAAAGTGAGCTGCTGTGACACGTCAGTTCATATTTTAGGTACGCAACTCGGCTTCTGAACACCGAGAGGAACATAGTGCCCGTGCGTTCTACTAAACGACGTGCCGGAAGGGTAGAACATAGTTACGGTATTTGATGATTTTTTGTAATGGAGTCGGCACTGGACCGTTTATTATAAATATGCAAATTCGTCTTCATAATCTATAAGCGCCCTGTGTCCCCTAATTTATCTCTCATAACGACTGCGGATTTACGAGTTCCAACGCGAATATCTAGACCGTTACAAATGGTATTCGGGGAAACGATTGTTTAAACGCGTGACACATCGCTAACTTCGCTTGGGTTCATATATATTTAAACGCGAAGTTTGCCAGGCTTGCCGGAATTCGTCTGGGTTTTTTAGTTTGTTCGGGAGAACGAAATGAACGTTGTATGACACAACTGTAAGGTTTTGCTTTACATAATTTAGTTTGGCCGAGGATGTACGAGGAATTGTTACTAGGACCTTTTATTATGCTGAGGCATAGATGGCTTATGGAGGGGAAAAAACAGCGAACGCGATTGGCGGCGTCTGCTGCTGCTGCTGATGATGATGATAATGTTGATGATGATTATGGTAGTGGGGGTAGTGGTGAAGAAGAAGAAGAAGAAAAGATGAAGAAGAAGAAACTTTATTGGTCGGAGTCGAGGTGCTGGTATTAAGGCATCCGCCTGGTGGCAGTCGCCCTTAGTCCGCAAAGCCTTGAATATAAAAAAATCCCGAGTCCGGGATGCCTCGGAAATAAAAAAATCTTGTGGCCCTTAGGCCCACTTTTATGCTTTCAATCCTAAAGCTTGACGATAATTATTCATGTCTACATTCGTTGGCGCGGTTCCGGTTGGTTCCCGGGGTACTAATGGGACAGGCACCTTTTACAGACACGTCCGCCAGTGGACACAGCGGTCGGACTTTTTCCGGCTTCATTATTTTGTCGTCCTATTGCTATATCGACGCCCACTCACACATACCCAAATATCACCCTAATCTATCCCAATTCACGTTATTCTAAACCGAGTCTAAAATCACAACAGGAGTACCACGAAAAGCGAACAAGTATTCCTGTCATATGCAAAAAAAATTAGTTTTGACATCAGAAGTCCTGTTATTACGACAAAGCCACCTGTTGCTACGACAGACATTTCTGTCGTAACGACAAAGTCAATTTTCTCATCGACAAACATTCCTGTAGTCACAAGTGAACTGCTGTTCGCGCTACTCTTCACAATGTACAATTACATTATACCATGTGCAACTACTGATGGGACATCAAGATCACGATATGACAGGAACTCGGCATGCCGGTAGATCAAAATCAGGAGGGAACATGACACACGACAGATATCAAAATCACGACACGACAAGAATACGAAAGACGACAGTACGACACGCGAAAATACGACAAACTACAGAATTTTTTCTTGTCCTCTTTTTCAACTGCGAATTAATCACTCCTTATTAATATTAATGTACTGCTATCCCTGCCCTGATTCTTAATACACCTTTATTAGTCTTAATTTATCTTAATCTCCACCTACTTATGTCAGCTAACTCCGACGATTCGAAGAATTCTCTCCGCCGAGAAACAAAAACGATCGGCCACGGGGCGCTTAGCCACTCGACACCACCGAAGCTGCCGCCCCAAGACGCGCAGAAAAACGCAATTTACTGCCCCGGCTGCGCCGCGAGGACCCGAGATCCTAAAGAGAACAAACGCGCCCCTTACTCGGGTGTGTTATGCCTGAGAACATGAGGCGACGCGAGACGCAACGCGAGTGTTTATATTCAAGTTTTCACACTCTCACGTGTGTGGGCTGTTCACCCAAGAGAGTCGCCCCAGGCCCGAGCAGCGCGTCAGACGTTTTATTTGAGTGCTCCTCCATCTTCGTACCATATATGTAATCCCAGTTTTTCTCAGTTCAATAAATGTATTTTTAAATTCTCAAACCCCAGCTTCTTCCTCTCAATATGAGCCACGACCTAGCTGACACTTATCTATGAACCACCCTATACCACCTACCAATCATTACTATCAAGCACTAATAAATCACTACTTGATCCTAATTATCTTAATTCACTTTTATTCATGTTAGTTCACTTTAGTCCCCCTTTTTCTTCATTACAATCAATTACTAAGCAATCATGGGGTATTCATTTTCATTTCTTATAGTACATGGCTGGGATGCTTTGGTTCCTTTCTGAACTTCCTTGAGTAACGTGGGTTTTTGTACCATTCCTGTCGGCGCCGGTGTCATTGAAGGTCACCTATAAATCTTTCGCTTTAATTAAAACCCAAATAAAAAGGTTACGCTATACGGCGTCATTGTTTCTACGGGGCCAGCTGAACTTCTGGTGCCGCAGCTCAAGGAGAATACATGGTGTACGCCGAAGCATAAACACGTGATTTCAGCACGTGCCGTGCCGAGCTTAGCTCTCCTGCCGCTCCAGCTCCCCTCTTCCTCAACATCGACTTCTTGTACGTCTACAGCTACTTGGACATCAAGTGCGGTTGCGGCGGATCCTGCAACCGAACGGGCGAGATCCCCTCAAACACCGCAAAGAGCACCCACACTTTCGCATCCCCACGCCTAAGCAGTGTGTCCTCCGTAATTTTACGCGACACAAAAATGTGTTGCTCTCACGCAAAGCGGGGACCTCATGCAAGGCGCTCGCGGAGGGATTTGTTACTGGTCCAACGAGCGTGTCTCCGAATCATTCATCCATGTCATAGAGTTTCATACTAATATATACTAGAGGGAAATCTCGCGTAACTGTTTTGGGGGCCGCGCTTCAGCGAGCGTTCCGTCATGTACCGGGCAGGCACGTTCCACTTGTCCTTGGCGTGGCTCATGAACAGGCTGAAAAGTTGCCTCTGGCTGCAAAAAGGCAACAATACTGTAAAAGAATATTCAAATTTGTTTTGTTATTATAAAATTGCACTTGCGAAACGATTTAGTTGTCAGTGATTATTTAGAAGCTTCATGCAAGATGAACAAGAAAAAATGTTGCCCTTTGTTGCTGATTTTGGCTTTGAGACAAAAAAGAAGCCATATGGCTAGCTAAGCTAAGATGGCGAGGAAAGTTGTTAGTTGCAATGGCAGCGCCCACGACGGCCCGCGATTGCAGCGTCAGATTTCCGTCAACTACATATTAGCATGAAACTCAATGATCCCGGTGCGCCATTTCAGAAGCAGCGTGTTCTGAGCGTCGCTTGAATAGCGAGTGCTCGAAAAGAGGATTACTCATCATTAAGAATTTGTAGGTGAAATTAGGGGAAGCCATTATTATAATTTCGAATTCAAATCGCGGAACAAGACTTAAGTGCCCTGAAGAATTTTTTTTCGGACGACCACCCTATACGGAGCCGCAACAAGTGCGCGCTGGATTTTTTTGCCTAATTTCTGCTCTTATGACCATTTTTGGTAGTGCTAAGGCACAGATTGCCAAAACGCTTGGTAAAACAGCCCCGTCTGGCATGCTTACCGCGAAAGGAGAGCCAGGCACCACAAGTTACACGTAAAACACACAGCTCCCACCCGCGGCGAACAAAAACAATGGGAAGTAAGCTGGTAAAAAAGTAAGTTTCATCGTGTCAGTGTCGTATCCAAGAGTCGAACGAACAAAAAAATAAAGGTTTACACAAATTGATACAATAACATCATCTTCATCTGCTTTGACCTTCCAAACTTAAATCTTCGGGACTTGATAAACGTAAAACTTGACCAATTGGTGTCTCTAACTACGAATAGAAATTCTACTCGAAGTGGTCGTAAGCAGCACTTTTAAAACGTTTCGCTCTCCTCTAGCACTCTTGTTTTATCTGGGGACGAGAATGTTCTGAAAATGAGAAATACAATAAATTTTACCGCGCGCAGAAATGAATAGCACCACTAACGTTACACCAAAAATACACCTCCTTGTATAGATATCTCTCGCCGCGTCTGCCATTTTAGACGCCATCTGTTTGGAAGTATATTGGCAATAAGCTCGACTGCTGTCAATTTGGGAAATGACTTCATCATTCTCCGTTTCCCGCACCGGGGCTTTCCGCCTCGCCCACCGCTGTATTTCCACAAGCCGTGGAGTGAGATAAGGTATTGCGATGGGCGTGTCGTTTCGGACGCTTGCTAATGCAACTTTTAGATAACGTTCGCTACTGCGTCGCCCTGACGGTGCTTGCCCGACTAGGCAAGGCTTCCTCTTCGCAATCGTCTTTCTCCCTACACATTCCCAACTTTTTTTTTTTCGTTTTAAACTTAGAATGGACCAGATTACGAAGAAAGTGGAAATGAAACGAGTAGAGTTGGCCGGAAACCGCTATTGCGATCCAAAATGTCCCGAAAGACATTTCGGGAGTGTTCCCACTGAATTTCATCACTGCTTTTCAATATTGGGCTCCCGTTGCGAAACTTCGCCGAATTTGAACTCCTCCGTGTCAGTATCCTTAATATTGCGATACTTAATAAAAGGCCATAAACTATGTCGTATGTTCCACGATACGGGAGAAAGTTGCGAAAATATTATTGCGCTTGAATTTTAAATGAAACGCTCCTGAAGCAAATTAAATTTCTCCTATTACGTTCCTATCGCCATAGGAGCCTTGTTATCAATATGTGATTTTGCAAGATGACAACTATGAACTAACCGCCTCAGGTAGGGTGCGAATTTAGCGCTTCGTAGGAGTCACTCAACAATACAACATCCTCACTCCTTCCCTGAACTGTCGGAGCAAAGAATGTGTCGAACGTAGTCGGCGTGATAAGACGGCTTCAGTTGGACGGGCTGTTTCGCAGCCTTCTTTCGTGCGCTAGAAGCGCGGGATGCATCTTCTTCTTTATTGCTTTGTCGGGGCAACAACTAAGCATGCGTACAGGTCTTGCGCAAAGAGGACGCGTCGTTTGGTTAGATAGCGGAACGCGGCTGCGTTTTCACTTGCTTGAAAGGATTCCTCTGCATCGGTTTTCAGGCAGGCAGGCGCTTTGCTCGTAGAGATGTTCACCGCCTTTAAGGTGGCCGGCTGTCTCTGGTTTCTCCATATAGGTTCCTAAACAGGCTTTTGAAATGCAATGCTTCGCTTACCTTACTTGTTAGCGTAAAAGGCTAGCTCCCATACACATCTTAGCATGATTTGGAAAGGGCCTTATCCTCAGCGGTTCCCGAATTAACGCCCTGTTTGGTGCGACATCTTCCTTTTTTTAAGACACAAGAAGACACTGCACTTTTCATTCCGCTGCATGTAACCTCCCCGTGACGCAGGCATCCATGATTTGAGGCAATTAGACTTCAAGCGGCGGGCATGGGAGCACCAATAGTAGTCTCTTCTCTCACTCCTGCATGGAACGGGAGCAGTGATAAAACTTACGAACACTCACGGCATAGGAAAGCCCCCCCCCCCCCCTTTCTTCCTGAAAAAAAAAGTTTCTAAATAAATAAGTAGAAGGCAGAAATCCTAAGCATCTTCTGTTCAGTGTACAGTATAGCAGGAAACCACTTAACTCCTTTACCCCAATATCATCGTCCTCCAGTAGATCTGTTTCGAGAGAAATTATGCGAAACTAATCCAAATACGTTCCACCCGACTATTTTTTTTAGAAACATTGTGGTTTAACGCTCCGAAGCTGAAGCTGCCTATGATCCGCGTCGTAGAGGAAGGCTCCGCGGAAGGATTTTGCCCACAAGGAAATCTTTAACGTGCGCCGAAACTCGACTCACGGCAGTTCCCGCTTCACACCTCCATCTGAAAAACGGCTACCATGACCGGGATCGAGCCTCGTCTCTTGGATGAGCAGTACTACTACTTCCCCAATGAGCCACCGCGGCGGGTAATCGACGTTGAATTAAAGCCATAATCATGATCAAGTTGCTCGTTATCTGGGAAGTTCTTATCACTGACGGGAACTTTCACATAAATATTAAGATATGAGTAGGGAACAAAGCTTTTGAATTCGCGTATTATATCCCTTCACGAGCACTCAAACACTTCATTTTCTTTCTTTCCATAAAACAACTGAAATTTCGCTGGAAAATTATTAGTCACCGCATTTCAACGATGATTTGACGACTCATTCTTATCTAAATGACGCTAGTTACTGACGCGCGCACACACACTCACACACACATACACATGCAAGCACACGCATGCACGCACGCATGCGCGTATACACACACGCACACGCCCACACAAAACGGCGGGGATTTCAAAAGCGCCGTGCCAGTCAATGTATCGCAGTTACCGTTATGCGGGCAGAAGAAAGCCTCGCTCGGCCAGCGATACGGAGCTTGAACACACACAACAGCGCTCTGTATGCCTGAACCCGCATCGGCCTGGCCACCAAACAGTGCTGTTTGCTGCTCGTTTAGTGGCCGCGTATACGCGCCAGCGCTCAGCGCAGTTTCATCAGAGATGTTTCGCAGAGCCCGCGTTTACACTGCATGGGAAGCGGCGGCGTTCGATGGCGTCCCCGACGGTGGTGCCGTTACGGGCCGCTGCTGAGTCATTAGACGGGCCGGCTAAATGCGCCACCGGTTTAGGCACGGCTAATTATTCCACGCTTTTGCCGCGTCGGCTCCGCTGTTTGCACTGGCGAGAGAAAATGTCTCTCTCTCTCTCTCTCTCTCTCTCTCTCTCTCTCTCTCTCTCTCTCTCTCTCTCTCTCTCTCTCTCTCTCTCTCTCTCTCTCTCTCTCTCTCTCTCTCTCTCTCTCTCTCTCTCTCTCTCTCCACTGCTTCCCCGCGTGACAGTAATCCAATCCCCGTGCATGCGGGACTCGCAAAGAGGGCACTGGAGGACTTTCGGGATAGCACGCCACAGCCCATTGAGTGAACGCTACTTGCCGGTGTCGAGTAATTCTCGAACGTCATTTGGGTCTAGTGTGCTTCTTATCAAACGATCTGTGAAGCGGCATCTGAAAGAAACCAGAGGCAGGAATAATAGTAGCAATTAACGCAATCTACGATTGCTTACAGCAGTGTTTGAATTACCTAACTGAAGTGTCGTCGCAAGAGATGGCCGAATAAGGTCAATCGTTTCTTTGAGGGCCCGTTATAAAATACTTTAGGGTGGCTATGTACACTGATACCCGAAAACTAGATAAATATATGGTAAGACTGTGTCATAATATGTGAGTGTAGAAAGTTTATACTCCATCTTTTCTCCCTTTTTTAAATCAAATTCTCCGACGCAGGTGTTCACAGCTTCTATGCCATTCAGAACGTCAAGAAACCAAAATAAAGCCATGGGCATAGGATGTACATTCTGCGTTTAGCCGAAGAGCATGAAGGGAAAACGGGCTCAAAAACGACTAGGGAACGTTTGAAATATGTACAAAAAGCTTTACCTAATGACAGTGCAACTAGCTTTGAGAAAACTGAGGGAATTGCCCACTTTAAATGGAAGATTAAACACATGTTGCGCAAGTTTGACGCCCTAAAACAGCTTCAATTTTGACTAAGTATGGGGTGATTGCGTCACTCGCAGGTTCTTCCTACCGTTGCAAGATATAAAACACCGCTCGAAAGGCTTCCTTTCAGGATAATATAATTAATTACACTCTGGACAGCAGTGCCACTTGCTCGGTACATCGTGAAGCTTATTAACCACACTACGCAAGTTAAGCACATAAGAGAAACAAACGAAATGCAAACAATAAAATACGAACCGGAACCCAAGAATAAAAAGGTTCTCATTTCCGCAGAACCAAGAGTACCTGGACTGAGGCGAACCCACCCCACCGAGTGTCTGCTCAACGACCACCCAGAAGTGTTGTAAGTTGGGCTAGTAGGAACGGATCCATGATGAATAACAGTGCAGAAACTGTATGAAGAACACGCAAGGGGAGGACATCAACAGTGTCCTCCCTTTGCGTGTTCTTCTTCGTAGAGGTTTGCGCTGTTATTCATAATGGATAGACGACGACCGTTTGCTCTATTAAACGTTAGTTGTTTCTCCGCAGGTAAAGTAATGCAACGAGAAATATAGTATAACGAAATTTATTGAGTGAACCAGTTTGCTATAAATGGTTTGGTAAGGCTCACCTGTTAGCTTTCTCACCCACTTCTCCATCCAACCCCTCAAAAAAAAAAAAAAAAAAACGGAAGGGAGGCTTTATTTACTTTTTTTTTGTTTTTGTTTTTGCGTGCAGTGAGGGCGGTCTCACCAAGCACCCATGCGCCTTTAAAATGGGAGCGTGGTCGTGCTCTGCCGACTCGATAGCGGGTTAGTCGCTGAACTGTTGACGTGCGCTCAGCACCCCATGATATTTTCTTCGGTTATCTTAGGCGTTTACAGCTTCACTTAAGGGGAACCTCAACAAAACTGGTTAGTTGATCAACCTTCTTTTTCAACATGTTCACGCGTGATTAGATTAAGAAGTAATGTGAAGCGTTAACAGGAGGTGATAAAATTGAGCGCATAGATTGCGAGATTTTGGGTGATAACCGTAAGGTGGTGGCGAGGTTAGGGTACATTTAAACCATCGATCACGCCGATTTTTTAACACTGCGTCACATTTTGCAACGATATTCGCATAGTAGCACAATCGTGTTCGTATTTTGGAGTTGGCGCTGCATTCGTCGCTTACACAGAATTCATTGCATCTGCACTTAACGCGGTTGTGCGAGCAAAGCAAGAGTTTTTTTCCTTGTGTGTTTGTGTTCTCGCTCTGTGGAGTCTCGGTAGCAGCAATTATATATTTTGCGTGTTAATAGACGTTAGCGTGAATATTTACCGAAACAAGAACATTTTTTTTCCTTTATACATTGGTATTTTCGAGGTAGACCGATTTACTTTACTGTTATTCCTCTGCCTACACAACCGGCGCTAGCATACGGCTACGTAGTTTTTGCTCGTGACGATAACTACGTTTAAGTGAATTCAACCGCGAGAGAAGAAACATTTTTTTGAAGATCTTGTCAAGTTTTGTAGAAGAGAAGGAAAACTTTGAGCACCAGAGGAAGGTAGCAAAGAAGGGTTGTGACAGCGCATACCCACATCCATCCAGCCCCTTCTTTGTCATATGGAGGCACGTATATTATTCTACTGAGATAAACTGTGTGCTTTATATAGTGGCAGCAGATTGCAAGGGCGGCAGCGCCTGCTTACGTAACGACTCATACACAGTGGTCGTCTCCAGCACGTCTGGTCTCTTCCCTAGAGACTATTGAATCATTATTGAATTTAAAAAAACACCGATCGCAGATGATTCCGATTTATGTGTGGGGTCTGGGCTACCGGTGAGACCCCTGTTCTGCGACAGATTTGGGTCGAGTGCCTGACTTTACCTCAACCACCTTCCCACAGCCTCTACCTTCTCCGCCTTCCACTCACCTTTACTCTTCACTGCCGTCAGCCTCGAGTCCCTGTGTCCAACCCCTGCTCATCCACTCTCTCCTCCTCATATCCGCATTCCCTCCACCACTCTGACTACTACCCTGTCCACCCACCAGCCTCCCCTCTCCCTTTCACCTCCCTCCGCTGCCTCACTCCCTGGTGAGACTGTCCTTCTGTCCATTTTCTTTGAGGCATAGGCAATAACAACTCTGGGGCCGGGGCGCTTTAGCCAAATGGCCCTACTAATGCTAGAACCTTTAAAATAAAATCAAATTATGGTACCCTGTGCTAAGGATTCCTCGCTCGTATTTATTTTCACTGTGTTTTTTCTCTCGGACGTCTCTGTCCTTCTGCTGTACAGCTGCAGTGGTAAGGTACTTCTTGCCATCGATTGGAGCCCGTGATGATTCACGTCTACTATCAGGGCCCAGAGAGGAGGGGCAGAGGGGAGATGCCACAGGACCACCGCTCATCCAGTTGCTCGTTTTCTTTGTTCCTCGTCTGTGCGCGCTGTTAGTAGCCATGGCGGCATTTCTTATCCATTCTCATTGCGCATTTGTTTGTTCTTTTTGATTTTACGGTAAGAAGTTTGGTAGGTAGCTTTTCTGACCTTTGGCGCATCAGAAAAGGGGTTTTCTCTGTGCCAGAAAATTCTATATATGAATGACGTGCCCATATTTATCTTTATTCCCTTGTTCCTGTTTTTAGACTACACAGTAAAAGTTGTCCCGGAATAAAGCCTCTCTATTTGCACAAAGCATTTTATCTGGCATATTGCATACATCTCGGGTGGAACACATTATATTCATGCATGTCAATTTGTTGTTTGCGCATAGGTGTTTCATGGAGGCCCCAGCCGCACGAGCGGCAACAGCAACAACTGCAAAACAAAATGCCTTTCCGGATGGGTCGAGCGAAAAAGGCGGCTCGTCTCACTTCAGCGTGTAGGTCCTTGCTTTCCAGCCTTTCAGCGGACGACATCGAGAAAGGCCTTGGCCCCGCTCTTGTATAATGCTCTTTTGTAGAAGCCGCTGCTGCATAAGAGACGCCGGCATCTGACGCTTTTATGGCGGCCCGGGCTGAAAATCTAAAGTGCACAGAAATCGCGGTTTCTTCGCTCTATCGTTGCTCACGCGCCTAAAAGCATCCCCGCTCCCTGGATTTTTAAACTCCGCCGCCGTCTCCAACCACTTGATTTCTGACGAGCTAGAATGCGCCAAGAAAATAAAATAAAGCCCGGTTACTCTTCCTCTGCTCGCCATGTTGTGGCTGCAAGAACCTAAAGTAAACGCGGAAATAAGCCAAAAGCATTTTGCCTCGAAAAGTTCGAAATTATTCATTACGAGGACAGTATTCTTTTATTCGCGGTTCACCTTCACCACTTGGTTTATGAATGCACGGCGTATTCCGTTGCTGGAACACAGCTATTTAGCGAAATGTTTTATAAAGAGTGGGTACAAGAGAATCTGGGACCTTAGGCATCGCTAGTCAAATCTGCCATCATCCGTCGCAGGAAACTAAAAGAAAGCTAAAATACAAAATAAACTAAAATGGTGAAATGAAATTGCAAACATCTGTTCAATTCAGCCCCCTCACACGAATAACTACAAAAATAACAATAATAGAAACTGCAAATTACCTAACGAGATAACCAAGGTATATCTGATGCAGCGCCTTCGCGAAAATAACTAAAAGATTAATCAGAAAAAAGTACTCAAATGAACTCGCGAAGTCACAAAGGTCATCAATCCAGCACCCTTAGGCAATAATCTCAAGCAAAAAAAAAGCAAAAACTCGCGCCAATCCACCTTTCGAAGGTGGTTAGAAAGCAAAGCTGTAGACGACACCCACAACGATTACCCGTGCGACGTCACTTGAATTCACTTACCCGGCTCTACAAAGAGTGAAACCAGAGACAATTTAAAGCACTTAACCACACCCTTTATTACCCCAAAGAGATATTCTTTCCTAAGGTTAAACCATTGCATGATGCATGAACGGTGGTTGGTTGAGTTGTATTGGTGAAGTACTTGAGGGGAAACTACTTTTATAAAATTCAAGAAAGCTCAAGCCCGGTGTTACTCTCCGTTTCTGCCGCCGCCGACGGAGGCAACGAGATCGGCAACCAGAGACAAATGAGGAGGAAGAGGAGGAGGAGGAGGAGAAGGAGAAGGAGAAGGAGGAGGAGGAGGGAATACTGAGGGACACGCCAAGGACAGACAGCAGACGCCTCGGAGACGGCCGACACAGGGCGTTTATTCGGAGCGGCAGCGCAGAGCACCGAACCCAGGGAACAAAGATGTGGATGGTTAGCAGAAGCAGACGAGATATGACATGATGGTGATAATGGTAATGAGAAGCTAAGGTGCCAGATGATTACGCTAACGACATAGATGATTACCGTGTTACACACAGCCTAACAAGTAACAGAGTGTTGCTCACAATAGTTTTATTCAGATTGCTGAACGGCCCACACGGCGGCCCAGGGGAGTGGTTCCTTCACTGGAGCCCATATTCAGTCCGCACCGCCTGTGCTCTGTCCACCAGCTGAAGCTGGGTAGGTAGAGAGGGGCTGGACAGCAGCTTCTCCCATTGCTCTTGTTGGGTAGTTGACGGGAAGAGAGGAGGGTGCTCAGGGATAAAGCCGCGCACCCTGATTATGTGGCGGAGTGTTCCTACTTCCGAGCAAAATTTACATTAAGCGTCGTAGCGATTCGGGTGCATTAAGTGAGGACGCGTCGGGTGTGTAAAGGAGCCGGATTATATGAGCCGTAGGGTAGTTTGTTGTTCCCTGGAAAGGTCAGGGTGGGGATTGGGGAGGGTCTGTCTCCGAAGGCGATAATGCTTGGTTACGTCCCTGTACGTGACAAGCGGGTGACTGTCCTCACGCAGCTCCATCGCCTTGGGGGAAAAGCGCAGGCTTGTTGGTGGGGAGTTTTCGTTGTCCTCCATGGAAGCGTGAGCGGGCGTCCAGATGAGCTAAATGGAATCGGTTGTGGAGTGGTTTTTTAGCACACGCCGTGCAGCTCGGGACACCTACCCCGACTGGTAATTCCGGTAGGCTTGTTGGGAATCGGTGACTACCTTCCGAACCCCTGGTTGAGTGAGAGCCAAGGCGATGGCTGCCCCTTCTGCTGCCGTCATGTCTTGGGTATTGATTGAGGGGCACGCAATGAGGTTGGTTCTGGAGGTAGCCACGATGATGGCGTACTGCTGACCTCGATGTTGGGGGGCGTCTGTGTAGGTGACGAGATCGGCGGCAGAGACGGAAAAGAATTGAGAAGCCCTGCGGTGGTGCGAGCTTCCTTTAATTTTTATAACTCCTAGGTTATGCGCAAGGCGCACACACGGCCGCTACACGGGACATGGGCGGAGCGCACAGCGGCGCTTAATATCGCGTGACGCTATCACGTGGCATACAGGGAAAACGCAGGGGGTAAACCCGCAGATGTGCTCGGTGAGTACACCATCTGTCTGCCCCGTCTCCTCGCGGGCTCGTAGCTGAATCGGGAAAACAACAAGCTCTCGTCCCGTTTCTCTATTCGTTCCAGGTTCGATTCCTGGCGGTGCCAGTAACTTCTTCGCGGGATTTTTCTGTTGACACCAACAATCGCGACAGAACCCTTGGGGGATAGAGGTAAAAAGCTTCGCCTTAAAAGGCTGAGCACAAGGACGCGAGCTCGATTCCCGACCGCGGCGGCCTCTTTTCTGGTGCTGGCGAAAAGCAAAAACGTCTGTGTGTACGAGATTTCGGCGCACGTTTAGGATTCCCAAGTGGTCAAAATTAATCCGGAGCCCCCCACTATGGCGCACCTCCTCGCCACCGTTGCGTCGGTGCGTTAATCCCTACAATCAATCAATCAATCAATCGATCAATCAATCGATCAATCAATCAATCGATCGATCGATCGATCAATCAATCAATCAATCAATCAATCAATCAATCAATCAATCAATCAATCAATCAATGAATCAATCAATGAATGAATCAATCAATGAATCAATCAATGAATCAATGAATCAATCAATGAATCAATCAATCAATCAATCAATGGATCAATCAATCAATCAATCAATCAATCAATCAATCAATCAATCAATCAAAGATGCTGTCTAGGCTGACGTGTTACTTCAATGCCACCAAGGCACCCTAAGGTTGGTAAAACTGAGAAGGGGCGTAAGAATGTGTATGCATAGTAGGCAAATTTCTTTATTTCTTGCGTGTGTTTCGGCGGAGAAGCATTGTGCCTCCATCACCATGTTGCTGCTTGCACGGTCACGCTCGACACAAGGTCGCCTGGCGTTGTCTCTTTACGCAGTGTGCTCGCTTTGCATGCTTTCCGGGGCCTTTGGCGAAGATAGAAAAAGTTAGGGACGTGAAACAGTCCCTTAGTAACAGCTTGTACTATTTCGTCACTATTGCTGCCTATTGCGAAGTAACGAGAAGTTTGGAAAGTTGGTTGACATGCATCGTAAGCCTAACCGGTCGAGTACGGAAGACGAGAAAAAAAGCGATGTTGCGCTTGTTCTCTAAGACTGCTCCATGCTTGCCTTTGCGCTCTGTATGATCCCAAGTGCGGTATATTGTACGGTTGTAATTCTGTAGGTTTACGCTTTTAGGGGCGAAGCACCGTAGGGGCTCGGGCTGTCGGCGTATCCTGTCATCGTCTCATGTCGTCAGTGATATCGTCTCATGTCGTCGCGGCTCGCCATTTTCGCTATTTTTCTGTTTTTCTTATTTTCTGGTTTTTCAAAATTCTGCTCGACCAATTGTCTCCGATTACGCTATTTTAACGATTAAAGCTGTTACTTCCAAGCCAAGTGTGCATTTTTGTGGAAATTCAGGTCGTTAGACCGTCGTGGCTGTGGGGGTACTCGACAAAGGATGCTACGCATTAAAATTTAGTCACACGTTCTCTACTGTAATATGCCGTAAAAACCCGCGTATAATACGGACCCGCGTATAATACGAGGTGTAATTCTGGGACATCAAAATCAAAAACAAAAAATTTTCATCCGCATATAATGTGGGGTAAAGGGCACAGAAAACATTTATTTGCACTGCAGTTACCTTTCAGTCATTGTCAGTTTTCGCTGGCACTGTCTCCCGACGTCCGTTCAGTCATCGTCAGGTTCGCTGGCGCTGTCTCCTGAAGTCGCCTTGTCGGAAATGTCTTCCCACAGAAAGTGGTCCTCAGTGCCATCAAGGGCGTTCGAGATGCCGCATTTCTTAAAAGAGCGACTGACGAGCTCCTCTGGGATGCTGGCCCACGCATCCGCGATCCAGCCACAAAGCACCGCTGGAGAAGCCCGCGTCAGCCATTCGGTAGCTGTCACTTACGGGTCTCCTGACCTCATCCACTCTTGGTAGCAGGACCTGATGCAGTCTTTGAAAGGCTTGTGATGCAAACGTCTAGCGGTTGCAGCTGGGATGTCATTCCTCCTGGAATGACAATGAGTTCGGTACGGGGTTCGCGCAACAACTTCTTCACGGAATCAGCCAGGTGGCAGCGAAAGGCGTCCAACACGAGCACTGACGGGAACCCCCAACAGTGCTCCAGGCCGCCGACACCACACAGATTTTATCCAGTCAAGCCCTAGTTGCTTTCTCCACCCGCGAATGCTGCCTTCGGTGACGCCGAACTGCCGTCCTAAGGCGCAATTTCTGATGGTCTCGGCACATCAAATAACTTTTGTTTTAATTGCAGCTGAATACTGCCGTCGCGCACCCGACATCGCGATAGACTTGCGGGGAACGTGCCGATCCTTCGCGTGGTCAAAACAATCAAAATGGCGCCGGCTGAGAGAAGCAGCAGCCAGCTAACGCCACCGAAAGAAGCGCACCCTCCGCTGAAACCGAAACCGAAAGTGCAAATTTTCGGCGGAAAACTTTGGGTTCCACATATAATACGAGGCACAAATTTTACATTGTAAAATTTGGAAAAAAAACTCGTATTATACGCGGGTTTTTACGGTATTCTTAATGCGTACCGCACTCTAACGCAATCCCGTGGTTTGGCTTGGCTGCAGAGCACTCGAATGCGTGATCTACGCCGGCGACTCAGAAAATTTGGCGCGTCACAGCAGTGCGCATACATTTTGTACTCAAGAGTGTGTTCTGCGCAGTAATGCCGCGCAATGCAGAACGTGACATTTCAATTGCGTGAGGCCCCAACGCAGACCAAACGTTTGAGTCAAAACTCTGTTTATGGCTGCATGGATTGGTCAATTGAGCATAATGGGCTGAAGCTAAACCACATGATTGTCTGACAGTGCGGAACAGAAGTTAAAAACATTAGCGCGTTTTTTGCGATTAATAAGTTGACATTAAATTTATACGACAACGAAAACACAAGTTTAGTTGCTACTTCCAGTCGCGCCACTGGCAAGATCCAAGGTCCTGTCTTTGTCGCATTGTTGTTTGTGGCATCTCAGTAATTTTTTAAATGTCTTAATCTATGCCTCGAATCTTTACTGAACCACTGAAGGCCCTGAGAAATGTGAATAACAATCTGCACGACCGTTATCTTTCTTGCTCTCTTTTTTTATCCTACTGTGTGTTGTGGGAGGTCCTTGGCGGATCACTGAATAGTTCAAAATTACCCTTGTTCCCTACAGTAAGACTGTATCTCTGACGCTTTGTAACGGTTAATATAATCTATGTTACTATTAAAATTTCATTATTCTTTTGCTCTATCATTGTGGGCAGATTCTCCGATAAATTACAGCCCCCAGGGCAGACACATGACCCGAGAAAAGTACGGGTGGTACATAGGAATACGCAACTTGTCCCGTGTGAAGGACATGCCTTCACAGGCGAGCCTTCCTATTCGTTTCTGATTTCGCTGCAATCATTTTATTCCTGCTGCTTTTCTGCCAAACGTCTGATCCACGCTCTGATCGCCACCGCCTCCCTTTTCTTCTTCGTTTTCTACATACACTGCTGACCCCCATTCGGACGCTTCCTACCTCGCACCCGGTGGGAATAAAGCCGAACAAAGCAAAATAGGCGTGTGCGCGCTGGTGGCGTTCTCGTCGCTCGCAGCTGTCGCCAGACAACCGGGCGGAAGCCGACCACGGCGGGCGGTCGCTGCCCATCAAACCTGCCGGACGACAACGCAATCGCGAAAGCGTCAGCGCGCTTTCCGCTTCGAGGGAGAAGAGCGGCCGCTGGGGGCCGACCGATTGCAAACGGAAGTCGTCAATGGCCCCGACGGCTGCTGTGGTCAGCCGCGGCCACGGGCGGCGGTGTTTCCGTATAGAGCACTTCCGCTGCAGCAGCTCGCCGGCTCTGCGCGCCTCACGGCCATCCCGACACACCGATTTGATAAGAAGGCCGTGTAGCTGACGCCCACGGAGAGATCGCCGCTGAGCGAGTAGTGTCTATCACGCTCTATTCCGGTGGCGACATTCTGATGTTCTTCCAACGTTGCTAGCAACAATATTGGAGTCGAATCCAAACGATAATGAATGTCCGATACCTTTCTTTTGTGGACTCGGTGTCACTCGTCCTAGTCGTCGGTTCGTACGCGTTGCGCCGTAACCTCTGATATATCAACGAATACTAACATTTCATGAATGACAGTGAAGAGAGAGATGGGCGAAGAACGAAGTCCCTTTATTAGAGGAAAGCTGAAATGTCTGCTGGCATGTCGCCTACTATTCGAGGATTGGGAGGAAGGAATGAAGACTCCGAATGAGGGAGGGCGGGAGAGAGACAGAAGAAAATGAAAGAAGACTTATCAGAAAGGAGGTGGAGTGGAGATTTGAGCCACTACTGTGACTTCCGGCTTGTTTGACAGGGTGACGATACGGTCTTATATGGTCTCACCGACATCGATCTTGTGAGGCAATCAAATAATGCAACTGGAACTTTCGCGCTGAGATTAGGGAGACGGCTGTGGTCCAAGTAGTGCTTTTAAAGTTACCTTAATGACAGGGAAAGCATAATGCAAAAGGAACCACTTTTCAACCATTTGAATCTCCCAAAAAGTAAAAGCTGTGGACAGGATAAGCTTGACAAATCAATTGCTTATACGGAGCACAAGGAGTAACAGAGATAGAGAAAGAGCGAGGGAGGGAGGGAGGAACGAACGATGCGAACACTTGTCTTCTCATAGAAAGAGACTAGCGGTGTGAAGCTGGGACATCCAGCGCCCCTCACAGAAGTGCACTGGCGAGCTTTAAGAAGTCTTCAGGGTTGTCTGCATCTGGAGAACTTCCTGCCTTATTTTTTTGGGGGATTTAGCAATTGAGGTGAACGGGTTAGGAAGCGTAACGAAACATTTTACAAGTGAAATGATAGTGATCGAGAAGACAGGGTCGTACAGGATGCTTTAAATGATTCGAATATCAACCACTGTAATCAGCCGCAAAAGGTAATGAGCATGCTTTTAAAGGCGCATTTGTAGTTCGGCATTCTTCCTATCCTCGCAGCATCTTTAGGACATCCCTTCCTAGTTCGTCAACTATCTGCAGAGGAGCATAAAGGCATATATAAAGGCCGGCGAGCGTTGTGTTCAATGAAGCTGTGTGTCTCGATAAATAACTTTTTTCTTTTTTTCTGTTTATCTTTCTTCTAATAAGTACGAAGAAAGCACAGAAAGGCAAGATTTCCAGGTTTGCGGCCGCTTTAAATCAGCATCATTGATTGATTGGGGGTTTTAACGCGCCGACGCAACGAAGGCGATGAGGCGCGCCGTAGTGGAGGGCTCCGGATTAATTTTGACCACCTGGGGATCTTTAACGTGCACCGAAATCTCGTACACACGGGCGTTTTTGCTTTTCGCCTCCATCATAAAAGAGGCTGCCGCGGCCGGGAATCGAACCCACGAACTCGTGCTCAGCAGCGCCACGCCTTAGTAAATCAGCATCAGATCAGGCCTACTCTAGCGAAAGACTGAATTAAATTAGTATTTGTATCTGCATTGTGGTGTACAATAAAGGTAGTATTTTACTCTTACTTTGCTGCACAAAATGAGAACAATAATTAATTTCTGGATCTCCGAAGCAGGGAAACCAGCTGCAGGCCGCCTTCAAGGCGCATCATAAACTACGGCCGTGACACCACGCGGGCTTGATGTAAGCTTAGATGCTATATCAGTCTTTGGAATTTGTTTGCTAAATCGCCTATGGTTGAACAAGAATTTCTGTTATTCAGGCGTACTTTGCACAGGATTAACACAGTTGCCGTTCGGTAACAAATGTCCTGTGTGTCGGCGATTGTGTCGGCCCTGATTTAAGTCACGAAATCGGTGAATGGGATGGTGCTAGGTAAACACCATTGCACTACGCACTACTTCCACAAGAAAGGTCGTTTAAAATGACAGCAGTAAGAACGAGAAAGGAAAGTGAGAACACGGGCTACACACACGCCAGAATTTAACTCCACAACACACTCGAGACTTGGGCTACTGAAACATAGTGGAACGTTTTAACGGCGCTATAGCGTTATCAGTTCCGCGGTTGATCCCCCGCTCAGATGTATATTCGGCTTGGGGTCGACGACTTGGCCCTGTCTTTACTCGAAAGATTTAGTTAAGAGATGGACAATCGTAGTTCCTGTTTATATCTCGATTTTCATAGCTATGAGCTGTTAGAAGATCCGCATAAGGGAGGCCGGGCATGCCCTCATCTTCTCCGGTGTTCGCCCAATAACTTTTTGTGCAGCAGCCATTTGTTAAGTTACTTATCGCTATAAGCCATTTAAAATTTCAAGCTCAATTATTTCGAGTTGGAAGCTTCTCAGGTTTCGGCCTGTTTTCAATGACTACGACCAATTTGTGCTCATGGACGAGTGGCATCACAGAGGTTATTTTGGCGAACTTGAAAACGGCGCCTAAAGGGGTATCCAGCTTTTTTATTTTTTTCTCTTGACTTTTTGCACTTGTTTTGTGTAAATATAGATAAATTTGTTATTCCGCGATGGTTATTTTCTCACTGAAATTGTACGCTGTCTTCGATGCGTCCTTAAAGTGCGCTGCACGCTCATAAAGAGGGTTCAACGGTCCTGTGGACATTTATTTATTTATTTATTTATTTATTTATTTATTTATTTATTTATTTATTTATTTATTTATTTATTTATTTATTTATTTATTTATTTATTTATTTATTTATTTATTTATTTATTTATTTATTTATTTATTTATTTATTTATTTATTTATTTATTTATTTATTTATTTATTTATTTATTTATTTATTTATTTATTTATTTATTTATTTATTTATTTATTTATTTATTTATTTATTTATTTATTTATTTATTTATTTATTTATTTATTTATTTATTTATTTATTTATTTATTTATTTATTTATTTATTTATTTATTTATTTATTTATTTATTTATTTATTTATTTATTTATTTATTTATTTATTTATTTATTTATTTATTTATTTATTTATTGGACCCTTACGGCCCGGGTAGGCCGTTACAGAGGGCAGTGGGAGTGATGGTGGCATATGAGGTACAGAACAAAGAATTCGTAGCAGCAGAAGGAGTAATTACACGACTAAAAATGCAATCCGCGCGCAGAAGAATACAGAGCACCATTGTGCCCAAAGAAAACAGAACAAAAAAAAAGAAAGATAGGACACTGATCACAAAAACCTAAAGGAAACGACTACATGTGCAGATGTGCACACTTAAAAGGCGATGTTCATTGAAAGAACGCTAAAAAAATAATGGGGACGTAATACAACAAATAAAGTATTTAGGCGTCGAGACATAGTATAAGCTCGAAACAACACCCAAAAAACTATAAGCAGCCAAAATTACATGCTCAGTGTACTATCGCGCTCACTATGAACTACACCGTCCATTAGTATTCAGACGATTATGTCGACAAAACATTAGTATTCACTACGTTCCGTTAGTATTCTGCTCATTACTATTCCGTTCATTAGTATTCAGTGAAAGGCTTGATTCATATAGGAAGGTGTGCTCCTAATGCGTACTTGGTCTTTAACCCGCGGTACCAGACAAAGGTTGTACAAAGCGATGAATACGAATGAGCTGCATAGGTCACAGTGAGCGCGATAGTACACAAAGGTATAGAATATGGGGGAACCTGTTTACTCGGAGAAATGGCCGGATAATGCTGACCTGAACGATTTATTATCAGGTATGGACACAAGGTTGTTCGGGAAAGTGGTTCCATTCTCTTACAGAGCGAGGAAAAAATGTGTGATGACAGTTGTTGGCCCTGCATGAGAATGGTCTGATCTTGTGGCGATGATCAAGGCGCCGGGAAATCTACGAAGGAATAGACAGAAACATATCGCGTAAAGTGGGGTGACTGTATATCTTATGAAGCAAACATAAGCGGATCATTTGGCGGCGAAGAGAAAGATCTGGTGAAAGTAAAGTCGCTATCATAATAGAAACGCTTGCAGTACGGTGATAATTACTTAAAATAAATCGGGCCGTACGATTTTGCATCGGCTTAACTGCAGTTTTAGACGTACGTTGTCCAAAAAGCTTTGTAGAACAATTAATATGTCATAAGGAACGTTTTCACGTTCATCGACTTCTGTTTGAGAATAGCTGCCCTAATGAATGCATCGTATGAGTGCTTCAAAATTTTTTGTTGTATCTGAGCGTATCATGTACTCATAGAAAAAAGTTTCAGAAAGCAGATGTCTCTCAACGCATGCGGCTCTAAGAGTTGTAGTTCCCTCAAAGCCCACAGATTGTTAAGGTTCTGTTTCATGCGCGGCGCTGTCAACTTAAGCATGGATCCTGAGACGCCGGTGGGTGTTTGAGCCTTACCGAACACGAAAGAGGACTTTGCACCAGAGGAAAACTGGGAATTTACTGAAATCCTCGTAGATGGCGGACTACAAAATATACTAATAACACAATACAGGTCGACAACTCTAAATTCGTTGTCCTACCACTCCCTCAAGTGGGGAACGTAGTGTGTGATGCACACCACTCCGTGTATAGACCTTTCCAGAAATAACTTCCGCTTTGAAGGTAAAACGATTGTTTTGCAGTGTTTTCGTGACGAGCCTCGTGCGTGCTCATTGTATATGTCTAGAACATTGTTAGTGCAATGAAAATAATGGTGTACGCCAAGCGATTGCTAAATTATTGAAGAAAGTCCTTTAAATGTATGTTTTGACAGTCAATTGCCACATTTTGATATATCCCCGCAGTGTTAAAAAAGTGCACCAAGTATCAAAATCCCGTTGTACCGACGTCAGTGCTACCGTAAAGTTTGTCAACTAGAAACAAGACGCACTGTATAGAAAGCCGTTGTAACTAGGTGAAACTTCAAGGATCGTGCACCCCCTAAGGCGCTCCATTGAGAACGCGGCACCAGCCGGTGGAGCATACGCGAATGGAAGTTCAGCCCCGCATGAACGGTGCGGCATAATTGAGCTTAATCAGCAGAGGAAATCCGGTCGCATGCTCACCCGAAGCCGAGAATCGGGTTTCTACGAAAGATTACAACACCACGCAGAGGAAGGGGGGGGGGGGGGGGAGAATGATTTAGATGCGTGAGTAAAGAGTGGTAATTTCTCTTATGAAAGTATACTTTCGCAACAAGCTCTTTTAAGGTCTCCTATTGATGAAAAAGATATTTAATTAAAAGACATTTTGGAAAGTAACGTGAAAAAATAAGCATGGCACCTTTGTATGGCTGAGAGAATTCTCGCAGTTCTGAGCTGTTGTTCGTACATTACTGACAAAGTGCTGTTTAAAGAGCAGCATCGATAATGAAAAATTAAAAATCCGCACAAGCCTTGCTGAAAACTCATTTTTATTCATTCTCTGTTTTGATGGCCTCTTTTCAACTAAACAATTACTTAAATGATCGGGTATCATTTTTAAAGGTGGCATGCCTTCACTTCCTCTCGTCATGCAAAGTCCACCAATTGCAGCGCATTTCGTGTGTTCTTCTTTCTTTTCTTCGCTCATTTCAAGGACACGTCCGAGAGCCTCAGAGCAAACAATGTTTTCATTTTGTAGCCTTCAATGTTTTTCCCAATGACCACGCCTACGACAGCATCACTAGGCCCTCGGAACATCTCGTTGCGGGTGTACCGAGGTCTTCCGCCCTCTGCACGTCGTCATCGGAGAGCGGCGTGTTCAGTCGCCCGCGGGTTCTGTACACGATCCGTTGTCAACCGGGCCGGCCGCAGTGACCGGCGTGTGACGGGTCCAAGTCGTACCGATTACGACCTAAGGCACTATCTCGACACCCGACATTATTCTTTTTCTTTTTTCCACGTGGCTTCTTTCCCGCCCTTCGGGCTAGTTTCCGGAAAGCACGTACTCGGAACCCCGCCTCATTCTTTTTCTACTGGCGCTTCTGTTTAGCTGTACGCGAAAGCATTGAGGTTATGTTTGCACTCTGGTCAATGTTGGCACTTCGCCCGGGGCTTTCCATGTGCTTTTATTTTTCCTTTCATCTGTCCCGGGCGATCCATTGTGAACCCACCCCCTCCGCCAATGCCGGACGTCATGGCTTGAAGGCAGCGTCTCAACAATAACAGACTCGGCGAGATATTGAGCTCACGTAAGCGAACTGTCCTTGGCTTCCGAGCTTTGAAGTATGTCGCGCCTGTCGCCTGTCGCGGTCTCGGAAAGCGATCGCTAGTCAGAGTTATAGGCGGCCATTTCCTCCGGCCATGAATTATGACCAGCACGTATCTGGTCGCGTCCGCTGGGCTCCAAACCAACTTCCGCGCGCCACGACGCTGAGAGACATCTATAACTCGGAAACAGGATGCGTTGTTATTGCGCCTTCGCAACAAAATCCTTCTTTGTATCGAAATACATTTACAACGGGAGAACGCCAATATCCCTTTCAGTCACCGTGTGTCCATATGGAGACGCGACTTTATTAGTCGTTTTCCTCGTGGAAACTAAAAGAGTTCATGCTGCAGAGCGGTGCGGCTGATGTTCGAAACTCACGGAAGTGAAGGGTAGCACCATGTGGTGTGGAATGGCGGCACCGCACTCATAAAAATCGTTTCAAAATGGACGCCACCAAGTTTTGTGGGAGCTTCGGTGTGTTGCCGTCCTAAGTTCTCTTTTACTGTGGCGTGAATCATTTATAAAGGCTAGAAACACCTCTTTCGTGTGCAGAAATTATTATTTCACCTCCTTGTTTGTCAACTGCCTCAGGATATTTATTATTTTTATAGGAAAAACAGGATTGAGTAATGGTGTCTCCGTATGAGGACACGACGCCTTTGCGTAATAAGTATTCTAGTGAGACTGAACCTTTTTTTCTTACCTCTAGACACTGCTAAACCTCCAAGTATGCAATTTTTCTGCAGGGAATATAATAATTTGGGACTGAAAGGGTTATTTTGATGATTCATGGGCCTTTGAAGAAACTGACCGGAGGTACACGAAAAAGAAAAGGAAGGTTTGAATATCAAAAGATTACTACACTTCAACCGACAACAGCTTTCTTTACTTTTTTATAACTTCGTTGTAACTCATAATTTCAGCGCATATCGCACTGACGAAATCATTCAGTGTGATCATGCTCAAAAAACTATCATCATCAGCATTTCGAACGAATAGTCTGTCGGTCTCGATGCATGAATGACGACCCCGCAATGCTGCCATGCTGCACCTACTCAGTGAGTTCCTTGTAACAGCCTTGTTCTTCTGTTTCTCCGCTGTCCTCAGAGCGGTTTTATAATGCCAAATCACACAGTGATAGCTGCAGTGGCGTTATTATGACACATATGGCAGTCATAAAAACACTTGGCTTGCCGAACACCGAAGCTGCCTCTTTTCAAGCTGTAAAAACTTGTAATATTATGAACCTCTCATAACAATATAGTACATTTGACGGGCAGAAATATGACAAGGCAAGATTATATGTTCAGAAGCCTTGTTTCATGCACTTACCCATCTGCTCCTGCTGTTGCTTGGTACACGTAGAGCGGACCACTGACGGCGGGATAACGACTCACCTCGTGTGAAGTCATTAATGAAGTGTGCCACCATGAATGTTTCCATTCTGATCAACTCTTTTTAAGAGCCGCATGGTAGGCGTCGCTTTATGTTCATTGCTATACTACAGAAGTTGCTCCTGAAAATATTCCTGCACCCCACAATTCATGCAGTAACGTCTACATTTACTTTGCAATTCTCATTTGTTTGTACGCCAAGATCCACTGTTTTTCGACCACGGTCGGCTTAGCGGGCTTAGGATTATCGTGGTCTTCCTACCTGAAGTTTCGCCTGAAAACGGCTTTACCTTTGAATTCTCAGCCGTTTTTCAATCCCAACCTCATGCCGGCAAAGTACTATACAACCAAAATTTCAAAAGTTTCGCCATATCCTTTATTACACACAGCAATAATCACAACAGGGCAAGAAGCACGTCTATCCGAAAGAATACAGGTTTTATTTACCATGCTTTAGGCTATCGGCACCTCCTTGTCCTACGCCGTATCAAACTGCAGCTGGATAGGGATGGCGCCGGAGCCCAATATAACAACCTGTTGAGTTGGTTGGCGCACCTTGACAAGTTTTTGGGGGCACAACCAAACATAAAACCAATCTCTTGTGATGCCTAAAAAAGTAATCATGCGTCCTGTTTTTCCTTCTATTTTCCTTTGTGTCAGTTCTTACCTCTATTGCTTTCTTGTCCTACCGGCTCCCTGGAGGAGAAATGCGCATGCGTAGAAAAGTCCCCGGGCAGCTACTAATCGCACTTGTAAAACTAAACTTAGCAATTAATGTGGTGGCAACGAAGCAAGTTGATCTCCCTGACTTTTTTGGGGTCTTTTTGGTTACAGAGCAACCAAAAAAGTGAAAAGGCTGTGGCTGATTCCTCTGTAATAGGAATCAGTAAAACGCGAAAGTGATGTGGGCAGCGAACTCCGCAGCTGAGCATGATTTGCGGTTCGGCGGCTGTCTGATAGGTGTACTTGGCGAGCGACGTCCTGCTGGCGGGTCGCTTCGGCAAAGGTGTACTGGCGTCATTTCCGTGACGGATATGACGTCAGAGAAATCTTGGGGTATCGCGGCATAAAACACTTTCGTGTTAAGATATAAAACCAGAAAATGAACAACCCCAAGTATAACGTACTCTTTAGTACTAAAGGTTGCTTCCCCGCACGAAAACTTCGTCTTCAGGGGTGCACCCTTTACAGGCTACTTGATTCGTTGTACTGGCGGCACTTCCATGACGGATATGACATCACCGAAATCTTGGTGTATCCGGAAATAAAACACTCCCGTATTAAAAGAAAACTTCACGTATTAGCTTCCAAGATCAAGGCAGCTACCGAGGATTATGTTTCTCACGTCCACAATTTCCATGCTGTTGTTGAGTGAGGCAGTCATTTGGTATTAACTATGTCTTGTGATTCGTGTTGGTTGTGCTGTGTTATCAGCGCATGAAAGCGCCCAGTTACCTTACGCTGCGTTTGAAGCTTAGCCCACGCTTGCTCCTTCTGTTCTATGCTGTGCCGTGCAACTTGTTTTATATTGTTGTGCTTGATCGACAATGTTTAAATCTAATTCAAAATCTCTGGAAAGGAAACCGTTGGGAAATAAATGCGTGTAGAGCAAACTCCGCGGCATTCCCTTCGCCGGCGCTAAACATTGCGTGTCACTTTGCTGACAACTACTCAGACGCTTGTGTTTTTTTTTTAGTTTCACTGCGGATCACAAGTTCGCTCTAGTAAACTTTATATTCTAAAAGAATTCTGCATAGTTCTTCGCGGCTTTACATTATGTTGCCACCTTCAAGTCCTATTTAATTATGGTTCCGTTAAAATGGCGTTCACTTGCATTTGTTTCGTACATTAAAACGCAGGCCTACTTCTGACAAATCAGAAGTGTGGCTGGTTAGTATAATTATTTTGTGAAGTCTAATACCAAAATTGCTGCGCTAATCAGTGCCGCCGAAGTTACCTGCTTGACCCGCTTATTTCACCATCAAGATAGAGAAATTAGTATGTAGAATTTATACCGAAGAGAACTGCGAGGCTAGCCTGGTGCTAAATTATTTGGGGTGTTTCAGAGCTCAAGCAGCGATTCCTTGGCAACCTCAACACCACTTCCTGTAAGTAGTCCACCGTTGTTTTTGGGATACTCAATGTAAAGATTTGTTCCCAACTGAACTTCGGGCGTTTTAAGGGGACCCCGCAACACTTTCTTCAACTTTTTTTGAAATTTTAAATGCTTGCAGAACGTATCACCCAGCACACCCGGTACTTAGATTAGGGGGTCGCAAAGTCCGTTAGTCAAAAATTACTGCTCTGTGCTCGTCAGATAACTTGGAAACTCTCTCTTTCCTGGTCTTGACGTTATTTGACGGCTCGAATTGCGTCACTGAGGCCATGTAGCGGCTGTTGGCCAGTTTTCCTTCAGTTGCCGCAATGAACGCTTTTTGATATCACCCTAAAATAAAGCCACAAAAACAAAGCAGAAACGGAAGTCGTATCTGGTACGGCGAGCAAATCACGGAGTGCCGCTCCGTGCTGGCGCTAACTGCATCTTTCACAGTGCTTCCAGACGTGAATGAAAGAGTGAAAGCGCTTATCGAAAGTGTTGCAGGGTCCTTTTAACAGTGAAGCCTTTCTTGGCCGAGGGTTTCATGGGACGTGGCGGGTTTACGCGGACGCAAAACTGTGGACAAAGTGTCTAGCAAGGGGAGAGCTAGCACAAAGCACACGTGTAGCAAGTTAACAGCATGCCTGAACAAGACGTTTATATTGGCAAGAAATTTTAAACTACTAAATCTGGTGGCAATGTTTATACTTGCCAAAATTTGTAGAGCAAAAAGAAAAGAACTGGGCATATTTGAGGCAAGACGTCAATATCTAAGTGATATTTGTATTGTTCTTTCCATTGACAATACAAGGCTGCTTGATTTGTGCGATAGGAAATAAAAAATGCGCCTTGAAAAAATATTTACCTCAAAATACGACGACGACGACGACGACGATGATGATGATAACGATGCTGCTGATGATGATTAGAGCCCCCCCCCCCCCCCCCTTTGCATCGAAACGTCGGTTATTACCAACCGACTTACCTGTTTTCTACTTATTTGCCTTACCGTTAACTAACCTTAAGGGTTAGCAGCCCCCCCTCTCCCCCGCGCCGGTCTTGAACTCACATCGCTTCACCACCTTCCTGCCCTTGCACACCTGTTTGCCACCCCCACCCACCCGTTCTGTCATTTATTAATTCGGTACATTACTCTTCCTACGTCCTACTCTCTTTCCTACTTTTCTTCCACGACCACTCCAGCCGCCTCTTTGTCACCGCTATGGCCCTGAAGTTCAGGCTCCCCCTCATACCAAATCACAAAGCCTCCGTCAATGTAGTTTCCCCGTCGTTCCGCTGCGGTCGTATGTCTGTACAGTCTATGACAATATGCTCTATGGTCTCCCGATCCCTGCCGCAGCATACACAAGTTTCGTCGTGTTGCCTGTAGTTAGCGTGTATTCCCGTGTTCTCAGACACCCCGTCCGTGCTTCAAGGAGCAATGCACTGCCTCACGTGTTGTCATATAAACCTTCCTGCCTGATTTCTAGTTTCTCTGTTCTATAAGTCTCCAGGGTTTCCCCCCCTTCCATTCTCTGTACCCAATTCGTAGTCTCTGCAGCTTTTGCCTGCTTTTCAACTGTTGTGTATACCCCACCTTCCCCTACCGAATTTCCGTACCGCTTGGTCAGCTGTCTGGTCCTCCGTCTCCACCACGTGACCATACTCCTCATATGCAGGTACCTAAACATTCTCGCGGCCCATTTTTCTTACTCCATGTCCCGTAGTCGCTCCTCAAATTTCGTCTTGCTCTGCGCCTCCCAAAGGACGACCAACCCAAAAGGCTTGCTGCACCCCCCTCGTAGAAAAAAGGCTTGCGATGCCTCGTCAAGGCAGCGTTCCAAGTTCAAAAGTAACAAAAAGGTTCCAGTTAATGGCGCCACCAATGGGACACTGCAAAATTCAATTGGCGCGAACGAGAATTGACGTGCTAGCTTTGAGAAGTTCTATGAGGCTTTCCCATGCGATTAGGAAGCTTCTTAAAGGCAGGCAGGCAGCTTCGCAGACAGCTTCTCTGTTAGCATCGGCGTTTGCGACGTTAAATCAGTGAAGTTCTGGTAATTTTCTTGCGTAGCGTGCTCGTTGCCTCTTAAACTAGTTGCAGGTAAAGTAGAAACCACTTTCCAGCATGCCAGGTAAAAAAAAACAAGCAGCTACAGCCCTATAACACAAACGCCCGTTTAAAGCAATAATTCCATCCCCACTGGAACATAACCACTAACCTTGCTAAAGCAGACTTTCTCCCAGAATTGCAGAAAAAAATCGGCAGCCCGAACTCCAGTTGATTAGTACTTGTTAAAAATATTAGAAGAGGAAGAGGTGACTAGTAGCAGCTGCCCTTAACTATCACCATGATTCTAGAGTTCCATCCGCCATTGAAAAAGAATCCCCCATGTCCCGCGGTCTTCGCCTCAGTTCTTCAACAAAATGGTGCCGTGACCAGGAACAATGGATAATACAGTTGAAGACCTGAGTGCGCACCGCCCCACAACGATGACGTGAGTGACCACAACGATGGGACTAGATTGTGACCGCTGACCACGGACCGCAGGCCAACGCGACTACCCAAGGATCAATTGAGGTCTCGCCAAGCGACCAACGATCAGACTGCCTCAACAACGCTACGGACGCCTGCCGGGACCAACGGAAGAAACGGGTTAGGTTTCTCGCCTACCATGACTCTTCTCGGCGACCTACAGATATTAACGACGCCGAGCATCGTCATGGAGGCCCTTCGCGAACGAAGAAACCTAATCCGCAACGGCGCCACTACCTTGATCAAGGACATAAAATCACGGATGAATACCAAGACACCATCAATCGGTGAGCTTCTTTCGCCTAATGACAACATGTAGGATCTTAAAAAAGCTGGACAGCGAGATTGAAGTACTTCTCGACTTGGATGATTTAGAGAAAGAATATGAAGCTGCCTATGAATTTGAAGATGTTATCCTGTTGACCAAATTTAGAATGGAGCGATTGTTCCCGGAATTAGAACAGTATTCTACCGATGAAATTGTTATAATAGGCCTGAAACAGCAGGATGGGATCGTAAACGTCAACGAATCGTCTTTGGAAAACAGTAACCTTATGAACGTAAACAGCAATTTGACGCCGCCGCAGAAAGAACTTCATCATCAGCCAGAAGTCAGGAAACAAGCTGTTTCCTTCAAACAGGGGACTAGTTCAAGGAATAACCAAGTGGGGGCACCCGTTCCTGTTGCTCGCTCAGATGACGGCAACCCCAACGGCGAAAGTTTTCGATTACCGGCAACAAGAATGACGAATAATCATACTAATGATAACGCTGTGCAAGAACCTGCAGAGCCAAATTGTTTGCAGGGTTTTACTGGGAAGAAAACAAGATCAATGCGCAAGAAACGAGGTAATGAAGGCCTACAAAAACCAAAGAATAATGAAGCTCAGCAGAGTTATCGAAACCAAAAAAAGAAACTCTGGTTCACCCATGGAGACGCCGGAAAGATGGCGCCTTTGCTGCAGCAAAGGTTTGAAAAGAATTTTACTGGCCCAGGTAAAACGTGGAAATGGGAAGACGCTGACGCTCAAACGAAGACCACAGAAACGGCGAAACGCAGGGGCCTCGCTATGCGCACACGCAACTACCAGAAATAAGGTTGCCCCAAATCACCTTACCAACTGGCGTCTGATTGAAAAAACGAGAAAGGAGAGGTGTGCGATGAACATCCGGACGAAAGGACCCAACCGGCACAGTAATTCCTCCAACACATGACAGGCTGTCCGATGCGCATTCAGCAATATGCAACCGCGGGAATCGCTACGTGGTTATCGAGGACGACCGACGCTCAAGACGCGCCGTTTACGGCGGTCTGATTCCACAGAGCGGCTGTGCCCCCGGTGCTGGAAACACAGGTGGAAACAGAAGTATGGAGTGCTCCGGTGCAGCTACCACGGACATTACATCAATTTGAATCATGGACTGATTAACGAACTTTAATTAACTTTGCTGTTCGGTGCAACGAAGGGAGCGACGCTAAATAGCCACTGAAAACTCTAGTTTCAGCATCTCCCTGTGCTAATCGCGCGGCCGGAGGATGTTAAAAAGATTAGAAGAAGAAGGGGTGACTATTAGCAGCTGCCCTTAACTATCACCATCATTGTAATCCGCCATTAAAAAAGAATCACCCACGTCCCGCGGTCCTCGCCTCGGTTCTGGAACAGTACTCAATGCCAGACCACAGGAGTGCATAAATTGCCGTTAAACGCGTGTTATTTGGACGAACACTCCGTGCTCAAGCCGACAGAGCCAGCGAGCAAAGGAGCCGTAAAAACATGGGCAACAAGTGTTCAAATCATTTATTAGCTCGAGACAATGAAAAAAAGTAGTTGTGATACAAAAATGCGATCGGGCTGACAGCAGGTTCATGTTCTGTCGCTCTCGATGCATAAATCACGTCTCCGAAATGTTACCATGCTGCACCGACTCAGTGAGTTTCTTGTAGCGGTCTTGTTCTTCGGTTTCTCCGCAGTCCTCAGAGTGGTTTTGATGAGCCGAATCACACAGTTATAGCTGCAGTGACTGCTCGGACACAGGGCGAGTTGGGGTTGGAAGGAAAGTCCTGCGTGGTAACGCCAGAACGTCTCCTGCGTTGTAGACCGGATTTACTGGGAAGAGAATGCAAGATAAGCGGTAGTGTCAGGAAGAGCGCTCACTACTCACTGTGAAGGGGGCCCATGAACAACATCAGATGGGAAGGGAGACTGGAAGGGAATGCACCACAGGAAGCAAAAAGGAAGGCAATGCACGGGGACAGCTTTATTGGCAAAATATCTGTTGCAAGGACCACGAACCACAGAAAGGATATATTGGAGATGTGTACCTGCCTAACTAAATGCCCATAGCGAGTGCTTGCGTGAAGAGAACCGACTGACACTGTACACAAGGGGAGGAGAACGCTGCGCGAACAGGACCACCGCCGGCCAGGCTGGATTCCAAGCTGAAACAAACCGCAGCCCCTGGACGCATCATTTGGGGGCCACGAACCGCCGAGCACCGCTCCTGGCTTTAGTGGTGCTGGGCGATTGTGGCGAGAATTACGAACGCCGCTAGCAACGACCAGTCGCCATGCCACTGTGCTTTGAGCTAACATTTCACATGACGCCTTTCCAATCATAACGGCATCTGGAACGGGACAGCCAGAGTCACATAAACCTTGAGCGGGCTTATTAGCTAATGCTATCGAGGCAGCAATGCATAGGTCCTATGGGACCACTATGTTGCTGTCTCGGACGCTAACTGACCTAGAGGTAGCACCGTAGAGTTTACCGATTCTTCCAGTTGTTTTTTCATGTTCCCCCCTCTCAAAAATAAAAAGAATAACCTGGGGAACAACATCCGCTCCAGCAACGGTATGGCAGGTTGGCAGCCAATCAAAAATAAATGAACAGGGGTTATAACTCAAGCATACTTTTTGCAGAAAAATTTACATCATCTTCCCGCGAGGGGAACCATGGGGTAGATGCGACGCATCGGGGGTTGCCGTTGCGTTTCCGTTATGTTAGCGATGTCAGCGTGTGGATTGCTGTTGTTGTGTATCCTATTTACGCAGCATATTCACCCCCGATGCGTAGCATCTACCGCATGGTTCCCCTTCTGGGAAGATGGTGTAAATTTTTAACCGAGCGCAAGCTGCGCGCTGACCGCGCTGACGCACAGATGGCGCTGCGGTGAGAGCGTCGGAGCGCGCAGCTGCCGCGGCGAGGATAATCGGGGAGGGATGCGGACTACGCCGCGACAACGACGCGGGACAAGGCGAGTTAAAGAGATGCGCTGCATCTAAAAGCGAATTTGTAGAATGCAAAATTAAATACCCCTACATATTGGTTCACTTTCAGCCAGTTCGTACCCGCACGGCCACTCACGTCCACCTGCCCGACCATTCGGGTTAGGAACATGGGCGTGCACCATACTAAATACCTTAAAGTATGCCACCAAACACGAGAGGCTCATCGATGTTGCCGTATACCCACCCGAATATACGGGAACACCACTTTCAAATCGCGAACAGCACACACTGCTTGACCACATTACAGCAGGAGCACAGCACTGAGGACGTGCAGCACAGACTCGAAAGATGGTTCCTACAGCCCGTCGCGAGGCTCGCACGGAGACCAAAGTCCGCGACGTTGCTGGCCGAGAAGCGTTGGGCTCACGAACGAGTGCCGCTCCGTTTTGAACGATGAAGTCCGAACACACCGAAATTGCCTAAGCCCAGCTTCTTCTGAAGCAACTACTGCCCCAGCGGCTTTGACACGGAGCTCATCGCTTCGACGACCCCCCCCCTCTCTCGCTCTCTCACACACACGCACGCACACACGCGCGTGAGACGCACGGAGACACACACACAGACATACGCACGCACACACGCACGTAGAAAAAAAAGGGTTCCCTTAAAAGGCGTAACACTTACGTTATTAGAAACCCTGCTCTCGAAGTTGTAAGTCTGTCAAATACTTGGGCTTAACAATTACTAATAATCTAAAATGGAATATGCATATCAATAGTATCTGCAACAAAGCCTTTAAGAATCTTTGCTTCCTGAGAAGAAAACTGAAAGGATCTCCTCGTAACATTAAATTAGAAGCTTATCGCACCTTGATTCGCCCAGTCCTCGAGTAGGCGTCAATATTTTGGGACCCATTTCATGCCACCAGTATTACGAATACGAAGATTGAGAGTATCCAGCGTCTTGCAGCACGGTTCATTTTGTCAGGTTACAGGACATCATCATAAGTAGCAAAAATGATAAAGACTATATTGACTGCCATCACTTCAACTCCGCCGGCAGGTCGCCCGCCTCAAATTTCTACATCTACCGTACGACGACAAAACCGGCCCGCCAAGTGAAGATTATCTACTTCCCGCACCACAGAGATAATCTAGAATCGATCACTGCAAAACCATACGACCATACTTCGCCCGCACTAAAATATTTCAAAAGTCTTTTTTTCCTAACACCGTAGAACAATGGAACTGTTTTCCCGTATCGATTATGGAATGTGCAAGTGTTGGTGCGTTCGAACATGCTTTGTATAATCAACTTTTGTAACCCTTTTTTGCTTGGGCAGCGATGCTTCCTGCAGTATTTCTAAATAAAAAAAAAAACGTTCGCATTAGCGACATTGCCAAACGCAGCAGAGGGCGCAGAAGTCTCGCTCATGGTATGCGCCTGGTCACGACGCGCTAAAAGCTCAAAAGGGTGACGCAGCGGCAACGCCACGTGTTTTAATAATCCTTCGCCGCGCATTCCCCGAATGTCACCAACGGCGCGCAGCTATTGGGTGCCCTGGGCTACTTTCCCTCCTTCGTAACGTTGTCTACTTCTGGAACAAAACTTCAGCAACAAGGAGGGATAAAGTCGGCAGGAGCGACCACCCAATCAAAGGAGCAGTGGGCAAAGCCAAGCCACGGCCGAGCCACGAGCGGGAAGATTTGCTGACGCTGCACACGTGGCGTCGGCTACGATCGCACGCTTCCAGTCCGCCATCGCCTTGCTCAGTCGGCTCTTCCGCCATACGCGGTTTTTTGCGCGACCACGTGAAGACGCTCGTACATATTTTATTAAAGCGAAGGTTTCTCCGTCGCACTTGGGCCAGTGTTAGAAAAACCGTACTGCAGAAAAGCCATCTTTATTGCCGGAAAGCCAACTTTACGCAATGGGTATCCCCAAAGGGCACGTCAATCACAAACCGCATAAAAAAAAAATACACCAACTTCCCGTAGGGAAACTCTGAGTAGTATGCGAAGCAGCAATGGGGTCGACTGAAGTTCCCATTAGTTTTCAGTTCGTCGTTTACGTTGACGTTCAGCTTCGCGTGCCTTCGTTGTATCAGTAGCTTCTTAACATAGTTTGAATGAGTGAAGGACATAAGGTGCGTTCGTAGCACATGCTCCCGTCCGAGTCGGTTTGTAGCGCAGTGGGAAGAGCGCCACGTACCTCCCGTTGCGGCCAGAGAGTCGTGGAATCGAAACCGGGTGCCGTCTAATTTATAGTGGACTTCGCTGACGTCAGCCCAAACGCTGACGGGGCTGAAGAGACGCGCATGCACAGTATAGTGCGGACGGCGGACAACGACAACGACAACGAGGGAAGGACGGACACAGCCCCGAGCATGAGGTGCTTCGCATCTAAAAATGGGACGTCTTTACATGCATAACGGGTTTCATTGTGACAGGCGAATGCAGCTTAGGGCTCTACGGTTGAAAGATGATGATGATGATAACAAAGTTCTTTAACAGGCGTGCAGATGGAACGTTGGAAACGCCACACGCTTAAACATCGCGAAGACCGAATCAACGACAGCGCTGCACTAACAGGATCAGAACATTTAGATGACCTAGCCACAAGCAGATAGATACAGAATCAGAACATCACATTTGCTGAGCTCAGCGTTATCGTATACTTTGGACTTCGGCTAATTGGTTTGTGGACTTTGCATTGGAATCGGAGAAAGTTACGCGTTTCAACCATCTTTCTTGCTGAAATGGGCGTTTATTGTTTAACAGCTAGCTAACAGATTTGAGTTGAAAATTACGACACGCCGAAGTAACCTAAAGCTAGGCTAAGGTGGACCACACAACAAAAGTGAACTCGAAATGGTTTTAAGCGGAAGTAAAATGAACTGCTCGCATACATTAAGATAGCGAAGTCTTTGTGTTCTTCACCTGTCACCAGTTCCTTATCGATAGGAAGTCCTTAGCTCAGAACGGGGAGCAATATGATTATTCATGTAATTATTTATTTTTTTATTCATTTGTTTATTTATTTCCTTAATAGAGACGACCATAAAGGGCCCAGAGCTGGTATCGTGAGCTATGGTTCGTGAAAATCACTTTTTCCTATTTCATATTGAAAATATTGCGAAAATCCCCGCAGTATTACGAGTTACGGTCTAATTAGCTATTGGCGGGCCGTTAGGGCATAACGGTGCGCAGAAACCTGATCGCCGCGCACGTTCATATTATTGACAATGTGCCCGGCCTGAAACCTGTCATCCCCTGCGCTACTGAAAGTGACGCGTCCAGGAATACTAGTTAATAATAGATTTACATTTGCTCATGGCTCCGCAGCGAGCCGACGTTCCTGATTCTCAGATGTTGAATCAGTCATTATATCTGTGCGTACCACTTCATTCGAAGTCATAAATAAAGATTTCATTTGATTTGATCTGATGTGAATTGATCTGATGTGATTTGATTTGATTTGATTTTAAAATTAAATTGAGGGCGACTCAGCGAGCAATGGAATGGATGATGATAGGTGTAACATTAGGAATAGGAAGAGAGCGGAGTGGGTCAGGGAACAAACTCGTGTTAAGGACATATCAGTAAAAATTATGAAGAAGAAATGGACGCGCGCAGGGCATGTAATGCGAAGGCAAGATAACCGTTGGTGTTTAAGGGTAACAGAGTGGATCCCTAGAGAAGGCAAGTGTAGCAGGGGCGGCAGAAACTTAGATGGGCAGATGAGATCAAGAAGTTCGCGGGTATAAATTGGTCGCAGTTAGCACAGGACCGGGATAATTGGAGAATAATGGGAGAAGCCTTTGTCCTGCAGTGGGCGAAGACAGGCGGTGATGATGATGATGTGATTTGATTTGATTTGACACATGCTTCTACTGGCGACAGGTCAAGAGTCCCAAGTGCAGCTGGGTGTTACCGCTGAGCTGCGGTTTCTCAGTGGCGGCTTTCGTCATGACGTTGGTCATTTACTTCCGAGACCGACCAGCGGCTGGAGAATTGTACCCGGGATTCGCGGTCGAGAGCGCCGTCTTCAATGCGCCGTTCCGCTGGCGCAGCAGCGGCCCTTTCCAGATGAGACCGGCTTCGAACGAGCTGCTCATCCAGCCACCCGAAGGCCTGTGCACCAGGGCGTTCGCCACCGGCGAGAACGGCACCGCTCGTGCGGAGACCTTCGTCGTCGCCGTACACTCAGCACCACACCACTTCGAAAACAGGTCGGAACACTCAACGAAAGTCAATGCGAACTGCGCAGTGTTCGAAACAAATGAGGGAACTTAAATATAAGGGTGCCATGAATACACAAATACACTTTAGGTTCATTTTAAAGGCGTCTTTGCTTCAATAACAATGGTACCAATTTTATTACAAAATTTAAAAAGATATATATCGAGATATTAATGGAAACACATGAAGCAGCGACAACTCCCCATTCAGTTTCTGGCGATTTCCCTATTACGTCACAGAGTCTTGTTTGTGCGATTGGCGACAAGCGACCTAAGCTAACGCCAAAAAACATGACTGGGCAATTGTAGTAGGGCCTGTACTTGCGCTCGGTCGTATTAATTGAATGCGAATGTGTAGCTTAAAAAAATGTTTTAGTGCTGGCCCACAATACTTCACTCCTGCCCATATCCTGTGGCGCGAAATTTAAATGCTTAGTAATATTTTGTGTTTTTCAGGTTAAAAAAGTGTCTTTTACGGCTGGATTGTCGCTGAGTGGGGTACCAAAGGCTAGTTCTTTCAAACTGAACTTGAATTTGTCGTCATGGCGCTTTTGCGCCTGTACGAACTGCTTTACGCTTCGACGTTCAGTTGGGGAAGAGGTGGGCGGATTTCATTTCAAACGGTCTGAACGAACGGTTAGCAGCTGGAGTCATCGCTTTTATGAAGTCTGCTGCGAAGTGTTTCCGGTGTGGGAGCATCATTTTACATGCAGTATTTTCATGGTGACAAATTATGCAAGCGATAAGTTAACGTAATTCATAGCTATGAAAACAAAGAACTTCCGTTGAAATTGAGTGCGCAAATAAGTAGGCCCGGTATCAGGACGTGAACTGACTACTGAACCTGCAACACGTAGTGTGTCGCCGAACCATCTTGCGCCAGGTGGCAGCATACGGCTCCGGCGCTCTATGAACTCACAATTCCAACTTTGGGCGTCCACACAACCTTCTGTGCGACCACACCATTGTGGAACTCTGTGGCGGCATATACAAAAAATAAAAACCATCCCTGGACCCCGTACAGCCTATTGCAAGAACGCCAAAAACAACGCGACGATAGAACAAGAAAAAGGCAGGAAGGCGCAGCGAGAGAATTAGGCTATGGTCGGCATCGTGTCATCCATGCGTTGTTTCTCTTTTTCCTCTGGTTGCGCTGCTTTTTTTTTTTTTTACATTTACGGTGTGAACCAACCTACCCAAGCCTGCTCACTCCCCCCACAGACCATATGTTGTGACGTTTGGTTGCCACCGCGCTACTTCATTCTTTATTTTAAGGTGTATTCAGTCGATCGGGGCGAGAGCGCGTCAAGCTGTCTACAGCAGCCTTTTATCTCGCCCCGTCATGTCTCGTCAAACCATGAAATAAACTTCTGTTCTATTCTGTTCTATGCCATTCTATTCTATATATGGCGCAATGAAATCCCTCGCTTTGGTATGCATCGCTATAGCATATGCGCCAACTGCGAGTTACCATTTAGTCAACATCATTACACGCCATGATATTGCATTCACACGACCCAGTTAAAACGTGATATGGAAAACAAAGATTACGCCATTTTCACACAGGCAATCGGAAACCAGCCTTGAAATCCCTCCGAGCTGATGAAGCCGTTGTGCTCAGGGAAGTTAAAAGCGTTTAGTACGTTCACTGCAGTCGTACTGTTTTGGCATGCAACGGGCGTTGAAATAACGGCGCAATTTATAACGATTCGCGCTGTAGGCTCCTCGAACATCTTGCATTTCAAATCGAGGGGTTATTACCCTCACTGATGCCGTTATACGCCAATACGCCCTGCAGGGATTTCTCTGACGATGACGATGAATGATCGTGGGTTAAAAGAAAGGAAAAAGCGCCTCCCCTAGCCGGAATCGAAACTGGGTTCCTGGCGTTATGAAGCCGGCGTATATCCGATTGCTCTAGTTCGATATGGCCGAAGCGAATGCCAAGCAGCCGGTACCGATTCGCGCCGTACACCCCAAACCCAAACGTTAGGCCTACGGAGTCCACACCCGCGAGTTGCTGTGGGCATTCTAGAAGATTGGTGTGTACCTCCTGAGTGGGACATACTCGCAGTGTGGGATTGGCCAACCAAAGAATCTATTACTGGAAAGGTTCACGTTGAACCATCCTCGTCGTGAGATGGAGGGGAGCATGATTTTTTTTTCGTGATGATGCCTACAGGTTGGCTATCCGGGCTACGTGGGCCAGAGACAGCGGAGCGGCCTTGCAAACGGGTGGCACCGACGTCCTAGTGGTGTTCGCAATGGGCCAGCCCAGCGCCTCACCCAGGAAGCAACAGACTCAACTGCGAATCGCCAGCGAAGCCACGCTTTACCGCGACGTCATCCAAGGCTCGTTCCCGGGCACTTTCAGCGCTTCGCTTCCGCTTAACGCCATCACGCTCAAGTGGGTCTCCATCGCCTGCCCGCAAGCGAGCTACGTGGTCAAGGTCTCCGACGATTCCTTCGTCAACGTGTGGCGTCTACGGGAGCTGCTGGGAGGCGCCAAGCCCCGCAGCCCCACCGTCTACGCTCACATCTACCAGAAGCCGTCGGTGTGGAATGGGCACAGGCTAACACTCGTCCGCAACAACATCTGCGTAGCCTGCGGATATGCTGTCAGCGGCGATGCGGTGAACGGACTTCTGAACCGGGCCATGAGCGGTGGCTTCATCAGCGTCGAGCACCTCTTCTGGAACGTCTCTCGAGACCGTGTCGCCCCGGTCAAGCTGGTGAACATGCGGGCGTTCTCGACGACCCGTGGTCTCGATTCGGACCCGTTGCCGTGCGGCGTCAAGAACGCCATCGCCAGCCACCACTTGAGTGCGGGAAGTATGTACGAAGCCTGGAAAGCACTGCACAATGATACGGCGCGTTGCGACGCGTCGCGAACAGCGCTGAATATTAGGTAGGACGGTGTGTGTACAACAATCACGGACGGACGCTGCATCGCCACCTTAGTGGCACGTCAGGATTTATTCCTGGTCAAATCCTTCACTCTTTTTGCGTGATAATTTGCTGAAAATTATTGATTCTTAACTTCCTCCTGTTCGAACTGATGCAATTTTATACACTTCGTAGTTTTGTGAAATAGCTATATGCAATCGTTAGGCGGCGCAGTTTGGCGGCTTCGCCGCGGATAATTTAGAACTACAATACGAATGTCGCATTTACCCCTGTGGTTCACGGGTTCGAATTTACGTCAAGGGTACTTTCTGAAAGCACAATACTGCGTTTCATATAGGCGACCACGCACGAAATTGAATACCGCTATGACATACGTAGCCACTGAACACTCATTTCATGCGCGGACGTCGAAAGGAACAAATCGCATTGACAAATGTTGATATGTACAGCAGAAAATAAACTTAGTGAACGTTGACTTGATGGGATGGGTACGTATTTGTTCAAGCCAGTACGAAATCCACGGGACTTGGACGGCGGTGCAAATAGTGTGCGTATACAAAACAGAGTGGTCAGCGCACAGTTACCAAAAGTGGTGAACTACAGCGCTGTGTGCCTATCCTACGTCTGTATGTTCCCTTTTGAAATATACAGCCAAACCCGGTTATAGAGAACTGCAATATGCGCCACGATTAGTTCGATATATCCAATAGTTCGATATAACCGAACCCGCCTATAACGCGTTTATCGTTACGAGTGCGCAATACGCGGGAATTCCTTTGCCATCCTCGCATGCAGAAATTAACAAAATAAAGTGTGTCATTACCATACACAAAACAATCGATTTATTGCAAATAATAAAGCTACTTTCCGCCTTAACTGCCTACTTCCAAAAAAAAAGCGGTGATTTTTGTTTTCCCTTTCGTTTTGGCAGCGTCAACAAGCACAGCATTCTTTGCACGATATACTGTTTGCACCACTTCGAGTCCGTGTCCTTCAATATCGCAGAAATATTGGCGGAGGACATCGACTGCCGACAGCGCTTCATTAAGCGTCGGACGGCTTTCACTCGTGACATCCTCTGCCTCCTCGGTGCTTTTCATCAGCATTACGACGGTGCTGCTGACGGTGCCCGCGTCCGAGGGGCTTGCAGTGACGCCAACGTTGTCGCTGACTGACACTCAGGAAATCTTCGAAGGACACTCCTATCGGGACAGCATCGCGAAGGTTGGCGAGCTGCCGTCTTGGTCCCGACTCACTGACTGGGCGGGTTCCGTCGTGAGTTCACGGCGTCTGAAACTGTTACGGAAAGTGTCGGGCGTCATGTCACATCTCAGTCCCCGCCTTTCCTCAGTGGTCGCGGGCAATCAACATCTCAATCGCCGCTCCGAGACCATGCATTTTGGCGGCCATTTTAGGCACGCCGAGTTCGATATATCAGATGTGAAGTTCGTTATAAGGAATATGTTTCGCGTGTATTTCCGTAACTGATTTATTTTTGTTCGGTATATAGCATAATTCGTTCTATCTGGGTTCGTTACAGTCGGGGTTGACTGTATATTTGAAAACAGACTTCACCGAGCAGAGCTGGCAGCGTGAAATGCTGATGGCATGATAAAATAATGATCCACAAAATAAATGCTTGTAACTGGTTGAAATTCAGCGTGTCGTTGTCTGGTGACACTCTAGACAGTCTATCGCCTCCGTTTTACAACATTGTTTTCGAATAGTGGCGAGTTTTAAGTGACGTTTTCCACGGTCCGCTGCGCTCCGATAGCAAGCGAGCGCGCCATTGCGGCATGCGTTGCGCGCATGGCCGCGAACGGCATTGGCTTCGATTGCGGTGCGCGGGCCGCCGATACCGAAGGGGACCGCCGAAAACGGTCACCCCAAACCCTTTAATGAATCTCTGCGTCGAAGATTACAAAATAGGCTAAACATGATTTCCAGCTCAAAAAATTTGCTTAAAACGTGATCGGTATGGCGTTACCGATTGCACAATTAATTTCCCATTTCGCGGTGGCGCACACAGAGTAAAAGCGAATTTCGAGACGTGGTTATTTGGTAAAGTCGCTCCGTTGGCCGCAAGTATTTATAATTCAAGCGAATCGTGAGGAAGCAGCCCCACAGATGCAGTCCATAACAACGTTTATAGATCATAAACGTACGTTGGTCAATACAAGGGTTACCGTAAGAATATAGGTTAAACCAACTAGCGTATTTTGCGCTAAAACGTTAATAATGGTTATTACCTGTAGGCACGGCCTTCAGCAAAGTCTGGAACAGTGCTTCCAGAAACTTACTTCGCACAAAGAAATGCAGCAAAAGGAGGTGCCGCCATCTCTTGTCGCTTAGCCGAAAGTGGCAGCGCCGATATGATGCGCCCAAACAAGGGCGGCGCTACCATACTGCTCTCGTGGAAAAAATTTGAACTCCTGCATTCTGGTAGTGGGAATCTAGATTCTTCATAGTCCCAGGCTATCAAACGAAGACATGATTGATTTTATTTATTCAGTGCAAGCCGAAAATGATCTTCGTTACTCCAGCTTCCAGAGAATCGTGCGTGTATACAGTGTGTGCGGATAAACCTTTTTTTTTGCGTTTAGTAATGTTGCTGCCTGTTGTTCCATATTAAATGTCAGCATATGGTAACAGCCTACACGTTAAATCAATGTCTTTGGGCCAACCTCGCTGCTGCTGCGCTACACCACGATTTTAGGTGACGTTCCCGCTAGATTCAAAGGTGCTGAGGCTCGCTTGAACGTCAACAGATGGCGCAGAAAGCACAAGCGCGCACCACCCTCCAAAATGTGGCGCCAAAACCAATGAGTCCTGCGCCCGATTCTTTCTTTCATGGGGCGCGTCAAAATTTCCTCAAAATACGCCAATAACAGGTTGCTTGAAGAATAGCGTGTACCACTGTTTATGGTGAGGTAAGTGTAGAAATAAGCTCGTGTTGTCGCTTGGTTTGCGGACATAACCTTGTAAGAGGTAGTGCGGGACGACACTCGCACGCGACGTTTTCTCTGCATGTCCCATTGATACGCAAAATGGTGTTTGTTGATATAGCACCGCAAACAAGACATGGATAACTTCGTGCCGTGATCCCGAGGTGTGGCGGGATGTTCAAATCTGACTGTAAACCATTAAGAACAAATCCAACGCAAATGTTTGTCGATAAAAAACAAATTTTTAGGATTGATTGATTGTAGGGTTGATTGATTGTAGGGTTTACCGCGCTGACGCAACGCAGGCGATGAGGCTCGCCGTAGTGGAGGGCTCGAGATTAATTTTGACCACCTTGGGATCTTTAACGTGTGCCGAAACCTCGTACATACGGGTGTTTTTGCTTTTCGTCTCCATCAGAAAAGCGGCCGCCGCGGCTGGGAATCGAACCCGCTACCTCGTGCTCAGCAGCACAATGCCTTAGCAACTGTGCCCCAACGGCGGGTAAATTAGTAGGAGACAAAGCACCGCTTGTGGCTGGTGTTCCATTCCCCGACGAATAAGGCGGATCGGGCTCTTATCGCCGCCTACTGCCATTCCCTCGTTTCTTCGATTGGAGTCAGCGACCGCGTTTCGCTGCTGCTATTGAGGTAGGGCGTTCATACGCCATCTCCGTACTCCCCTCATCAATGAAATTTGAACAAAAGTATCGCGGGAAGTTAACGCGCTTCTTCTGTGTGCAGTCATGACGCAATGCCTACAGTGGCGCCAGCTCCTTACACAGGCTAGAACGGCACGGTTCCAGTGTTGCGATTGTGTCCTCTGGTTACTATCTTCATCATCATTATCTTTTTCTGTCGTTCTCTTCTAGTCTCCGTAGTAGTAGTAGGAAACTTTAATGGGCTTTATAAAGTAGGAGTGGTTCCCTAGTCCGGGAATCCAAGTGATGACCGGGCGACCGACGCCCTAGATGCCAGTAGTTGCTGGACGTCCTGGTGGTCGCTGATAATCCGGTTCTCCCACAGGTCATGGAGGGGGAAAGGGTGGGAGGTCAGGGTTATGCGCACATTCTAATAAAATGTGGACAAGTGTGCCAGGCTTAGAGCAAAAAGTGCATTGGGCGGGAAATTGAGTGGGAAACATGTGGTGTAAGCGAATTGGATGGACGAAGGTATTCGTTTGGATGCGAGGAAGAGTCGTTTCTTCTGATTTGGACAGCTTGGGGTGAGGTTGAGGGAATTGTTGTCTGTCGAGTCGATAATAGTGTGTAATGTCCTGAAATGTAACCAATGGTGTGGACTCCGCTTGTTCTTCTGGGGCCTGGGAGGAGAGTGCGCAGGCTTGATGATGGGCAAAATTATTGCCCGTCAATGTACAGTGGGCGACGTTTCTTTGTGGCTGATGTTGTGAGTGGAGGCGAAAAGTTGGTGGGGCCACCCTCCCCGCCAAGAAGCTCCGACAGGCAGCTTGGGAGTCGGTTAAGATGACCGCGCTCTTGGTGTGAATAACTGCGAGTGCGATCGCCAGTTCCTCGGCAATCTGCGTGGATGTCGTGGTAATTGAAGTACAGGTTATAAGGTCCTATTTGGTGGTGACGGTTGCAACCTTGTGCTGCCCGCCTGGATACGAGCTAGCGTCTGTATACGCGACGTCCAGACGGTTCACAGAGATGTTCTCGTGGGCTCGACTCCGTGCTTGTCTTATTCCCGGGTGGAGATCAGGGTGCATGTTCTTCGGTATTGGGCGAACCCGCACAGCAGATCTCCAAGCCTCGGGGAGGACAAGAAGGGCAGGAGGACATGCTGGGTGCGCGAGTCGTAGGCGTTTGAGTAAACAAAGGCCCGCAGGTGTTTGAGTGAGCCTGACACGTTGGCTGGCAAGGTGGCCTTCAATTAATTCCAAAACCGTGTCATGAAGCCCCAGTTGTAGAAGCCGCTGAGTAGAAGTGTTAATGGGCAGGCCCAATGCCTGTTTGAATGCCTTGCGTATGAACTTGTCAAGGGCGTCCAAGTCTCCTTTCGTGAGGCAAAGGTATGGATCAACGTAGGTAACTCTGTTGCTGTGACTGAGATGCTCAGCCAATCGCCTTTATTAGCACTTCGTATATACTAATAGCGTAAACGGACCGCATTATTGACGCGTTAGGTGGCGCTGAGGCAGTGATTGCCGGCACATCTTGCCAGGCTAACACCGCCCGATCCAACTAAAACCAACCAGCCAACCAAGCAACCGCAAACGCGCTTTGCTGCTACTGTAATTATTGTGCTAGAATTACCCTTATACCTCACAGCGCGTGTCTGTAACACACGTTTCCAAGTCTAAGCCGCAATGCATTAACAGGGAGCCCCTTTGATGAGCTAAAGCCAAAGATCTACCGTGGTGGAAGGAATACGGGCTCGACTCGCATTCTGCAGCCCGGTGTTTAAATTCCACACCAGAATTTACCCATTTTGTTTTTCAACTCAATTACTTTAATCATTGTCTAGCTGCATTGTCAGCCCTTTTGTGTGACATTTCTCGGTCAAGTCGATGCCCACGCCAGACTATCGGCCTATCAAGTCAGCTAATGCTTTCGCATCCATAACTGCAGGGTGTTTCTGCAGAAAGTGTCCCGCCCTGTGTAACACTCTTAAATTTCTACAATGTAGTTTTAAGGGCTTTTTCTAAAAGAGAAATGCGTGTTACGCATTTCAAGGATGCCGCGGTGTGTTAGACCAGATGATAAATTAACACATCCTGACCTGCCACAGTCACTAACGCTAATAGGTACAAAAAGAAACAACTAAAAAATTCGAAATGAATTATAATGATACCCATACAGCATACAGGTGATGCAAGCACGATGTTTCAAAACGTGTAATTGATCGTCCAAAATGAAAGTTACACCTGTTATTTTTTGATGCGCGTGAAATGGGGTCCAGGCATCAGAAACAGTATTAGCAAACAAAATTGCAGGATGCAAGCGGTCGCTGCACTTCGACGCCCGTCTGTCGCATCTGCCGGGCTACTTTTTCGAGGCTAACATTAACCGTTTGCTTCCACGCTAATCTTCCGTGGAGAGCCTAGGTGGCTATACGTCACCCTTTTTTTTTTTCTTTTTCCTGAGTTCGCGTACCCGGCCTGCTCTAAATTATGTCGTTTAAGAACAAAAATTACTCCCACCTCCCCTCGCGGCAACCCCTGTGTAGATGCGACGCATAGGGGGTTCCGTTGTTGTTTCCGTTAGGTTGATTCTCCCATCGCGTGAAACGTGCCGTGAACCCCCTGCCGCGGCTATGACGCAACGTGGCGCGGCTATGACGCAACACAATCCAACACAATCCACTTTAATCCAATTCAAGCCAAGTCAATCCAATCGAATCCAATCCAATGCCCCTCGCGAGAGAGTGTTCGCTATCGGAGAGGAGAGGGGGTGAGCGGCGGAGAGCGCAGCTCGCGCGGCGAGGGGAATGGGGGAGGGGTGTGGGCGGACAACGACAACGCCGTATGGAGGGACAAGGCGAGTGAATGAGATGCCGTCGCATCTAAAACATGCCATACACTCTTAGGCAAAAAGGACTAAAAGTTCGTCCTTTCGGGGACTAACGGCCTCTGCCACAATCATTAGTCCCTTTGGGGACTAACTGCGAGGGGACGAACGGTTAGTCCCCCACCCGGATGGTCCGTTCCGATACTCCCCAAGGACGAACTGCGTAGAGTGCAGAAAAAAGAAAAAAAAACGCCAGCACCGGCAGGGATCGAACCCCTGACGCCCGGAATTATACACAAGGAACCCGACGCGCTACCCGCTAGACCACGCCGCCGGATGGTTCTTGCGGCAGATAATATTCAAGTGTACAGCGTGTAGTTCTGTGCATAACGCAACAGATCCATTGCAACTGGTGCCCGAATTTCTATCGGTGCAAGCGAACGTGACCGCGTTTCGCGCCTTGCGCTTAGCGCCTTACTAGGTTTAGGGACTATTGCTCAGTTCGATTCGAAGTAGAGCCTCACAACCATAGTTTTTTCGTAAATAACAATCAACTCGTCGTCGCCTAGTTGAGATAGGTAGCTGGGCGATCGGACGACTCATTTGTTTCCGCACAAATTAGCGCAAGCTAAGTGCTTTCTTAGTGTTCGATACATATGTTAAGTGCTCTATGTAACGTATGTGAAAAGTTTCGTCTGTGTGAGTGTCAGAATAAGGAAACATGCCATATTTTCCTGCATCGGCGAAAGCGAATTTGGTGTTGCTTAGCCTGAATTCTTCAAATTCGCGTCGCTAGACAATTGCGACTGCGAAATGCAAGCGGGTTTTACAGCAGTTGCAGCATTGTAATAGCTTTGGTGCCCAAGGCAATTATGTACCGAGTGTAAAAGATAACTTCGAGACGCTTACCTGTAGCGAGCATTTTTGTTTTGCAGCTGTTGTCATCAGCAACATGCGTTTTTTCTAGTCTGTTAAACATATACATATTCATTACGCTCAGGAATCCACTTTTGCTATTGTCACTAATTTTTGAGTTACTGTTAAGGCGCTTGAAAGCTTTCATTGGCCGTTATTATCTCGCACGAATCGAATGCAACACAGCGTATCAACATAACCTCGCCGAGAAGCGTATGACAATCGTGCTTCGCCGCTCCTTGCCATTACCCGCCGCTCTACTAACCCTAGGCGATTTTCTTATAACTAACATCAATATTTTCTCCCGTGGCACCATCTCAAGCACCCAGTGACTGCAATGGCTTGTGTTCTGGAAATATAAAACTGTTCGCAGACATATGCGCGAAAGGGCAACGACGACGCCATTAGGGGATTAACGACGCATCAAAGAGACTAACTGCATGCGTTTCGTCTTCCCGTTACTCCTTATAGATCGGCGGGGACGAACAGTTAGTCCGAATTTATGCACACGGCACGTACTCTGCCGCAGATACTCCCTTTGAAGATGAACGGTCGCCCGTGAAGACTAACGGCTGTATTTTAGTCCCTATTTTAGTCCTTTTTGCCTAAGAGTGTATTTGTTTTCTTTCCCAAAGAAACCAGAACGACTCCAAGTCTTTTCAAACTTGCTTCATAACTCTTATAGCAAACGTGACATTAAAAGCAGATCTTTCTTGCTTAGCTAATTGAACAAATCAACGTTGTAGGAACTTTCCATTAGTCTCCGCGGAGGGACGAGACCAGGCACAAAATAATACATGCAAATCCCAAAAAGGGGCCACGAATCACTCTCCCAGCCGTTCCTCTCCTTCCTGGCGTTAACTTCAAGTTCTCATCCCCAGGTGGTCAAAATTAATCCGGAGCCCTCCACTACGGTGCGCCTCATCGCCTGCGTTGCGTCGGCGCGTTAAACCCCACAATCAATCAACTTCAAATTCTCAGAATATATTTACAACCGGCACACTACATGGCGATCCCTAAGCTGGCGATGCAATGACACCGTGCAAGACTGGGATTTAACGCGATCAAGAAACCCAAACAGTTAAACACGCGATGGAGTAGCTTCTTGGAGACAGCAAGCCCGTTACGCTGCTTTACGAATGTCGGATCTAGTGCCAAGCCAATGAAAGCAATTCCGCGAGAAAGTACGGCGACACGGCGGCAGGCAGTTAGAGAAACTCCGGAGTGGAAATCGTCGCAGCGCTATGCAACAAGCTTCTGTAAAGCCGGCTTCACTACTACAGGTATGCATTGCTGTGAAGACATGTTTTAGGCGTCATATAAGCTGCCTCATACTAAAGTTGGAAAGCCGAGGGGCATTTTAAAGACGATAGCCTTTCTTGGGCTACTTGAACGAGAAAATTTTGGTCTGTCTGCATGTCTGTCTGTCTTTCTGTCACTCGATCCAGCTAGCCAGCCAAAGTAACCACACCCTGCGCAATAGTCTTATATACTCACAGCCAAACCTGAACGTCTAAGTCCGGTTTATATGTTCATACTTATCAACATTGTTGAACAAGAACAAGGCATTGCGCAAATATATGACAGAAAATTAATACACAAGGGGTATTTACAGTGTTTCGTTATTGAAAAAATAAGGGTGCTTGCTTTCTTTCTGCGATAGCAAATAAAATACTTCATCAACCGAAGATAACCGTCGCCTGCTCTTGCCCGCGCTACCTGGCGGAAATCGAAAATGAAATGGAAACAGCAACGAAAGGTTCCAATAGACTAGGCGTTCAGCTCGTGGAGCAGGGCAACGTGGTTCTATACGCCTCGAGCTTTGCGATCGCTGCGCCGCCTGCCGCCGCTTCTCCGCGGCGTGGACGGGATTAGCGCTGCGCGGCTGATAGGGGCTCATGCAGTGTTTTGGTTCTCTTTCGCTCCTTTTTGCTCTTCGGCGCCCTAAAAAAAAAAAAAAAAAGAAAAAACTTGGTATGGTGACGTCAGTAAGTAAATATACGTTTAGGGCACTTCAAAAGCCACTGCGTCTTGGAAGGGCGGTTCTGCGCCTTTCTTGGCCGCTGTTACGGGCGTCGGCGACGGCCCAGCATACCACCGCTGTCACCTCCGAATACGTCCGGCACAAGTGAATTTTATTGTCGCCGCGTTTTGACCTGATATTGGCACAGTAAGAGGTGTGTTTCGTTTTGCAGCGCGGAAAACGAATTCGGCCTCGTTTAGAATATATACGTCGTAGAAAAATATATTACGGGGATGTGATTACCCAATACCTGATAATAACTTGTGCCTTTTATAAGAATATAAGTCACCCGAAAATGTCAAGTATTATCCAAGGCTCTGCGTCATGAAATATGTGCACTCATGCTTTATAGCAAGAACCAAGAAAAGTTAATTAAACCACCACGGAAAAATAAATGGTCTGCAAGCCCGGAAGAAACAGAATAGCTTGTACGGAAATGAAAAAAACCCAGTGCAGCTTCTGAAATGCTAAAGAAGTTCGTGTAAACTTAAGTCGGGTAGGATTCACGAGACCAACTAGTGTGCGAAACGCGCTGCTATTTCGCGAGACATGAGGAGGGGGCGGGAGGGGGACGCTTAACTATCGTTGTGTACGAATGGGGAGCGAAATCAAGTAATGAACGCTTTGTTAATCACACACAAGCTACGCGTTCACGTTACTCTAGTGTATAGACTTGAACGAACAGATGGTAACTCGGATGACGCATTTTTTGAAGTATAGAAGTTCACAACTGATAAAAGGTGCTGTTAGAAGAGTGGGGTATCTGATAAGGCCGTCTGATTTCCGCTTGTGCTAGATTCTGCAGGCACGGTGCGTCATATGACTATGCTTCGAAGAAACGTTTAGTCGCGGACGCGCATAACTCTAGAAGCCCTTCTCCACGCTGCTCACGGAGGATATATGCAGCATATATGAAGGTTTGCGGGCGCTCAGTTCACGACATGACGCCCCAGCATTACTTTTTTTGTCGTGCGCTATTCCCAGGTATAATTTTGGATTATCCATCGTGCTTATTTCGTAGAATGTTCGTGAAATTTATGTCCAGGGTAGTGATCAATATCTGAAGTATAATAATGGCAAGCATGTCTGCCGTGCTGTCAGGTATGAGTGCTCCGCTAGGTTATATAAGCGCACAAAACTGATTTGCATCGTAGTGTATAGCCATAGCATGACCATCCGAGGAAACTATGCTTACCGAGACACTGTTAGTAAATTTCAGGGCATTGGGATCACAATCATCTCCGTATGCATATCCCGGTTTCGCGACGCCGACCCGTGACGCACACCTGGCGCTTGCACAGAACGAATGTACGAGACTAAGATCGCGTAAAACCCATTTACACTCTCGTAAATGTGCCGCATTTACGAACAGAGTGACTGCTTCACATAAATATGTATTTCCAGCGCCTACAAACGGTAAATCTCAGTAGTGAACGGCCCCCGAAAGCAGCGGTGACAGTGGGGGGCGGGCCGGAAACTCCCGCGGCTGCTTTTGAAACGGGCCCCTAGGGGGAATTCAGTGGCGCCTCTACAGGCCTCGCTCGAGGCGTATAAACGTTGTAGTGGGGTCCCTCGATTCACGCGCGTCTCCGCCTTTCCGTAGCGCTGACATCGAGGCATCCCACTTGGAGAAGTGGAACGCGGTAAATTTAATTTGAATTAGCAAACCTCAACCGCGTTATCTTGGAAGGAACAAGACAGGAGAAGAACAGCATGAGAGGTGAGCTAGAAAGAGAAGGGATGCATTTACTTGCCAGTGGCGCTAGTGGACTATTGTCTTGCGTCGACGTTTGCAACGAAAGGAGCAAATACACGGGCACTTTTTTTTATTAAATACCTCCATATGACCCCAAGTATCCATTTCACGGCCCTGCAGCGTCGGATTCACTACTATGTAGCAATTTCACGCCGGGAAGGCATTTTGACGCGAAAAAAGACTGATATAAACGTATAAGTTCAACGGTGCTCTCAAAGCTTGAAGCGCACGATGACGACGAGAGCGCCTGCTAATCATGCGGTGGTGCTTTTATGGCAAACACGCACATCCGTCATTCCGAAGTAGAACTTGCGTTGTAAGCGCAGCGATGATAGTGATAGCATGGAACAACATAGGGCCATCTAATGGTGACGAATCGCACCCGCGTGCGGCTTCATGTAGTCAGTTCCGCAACCAAGCCTGTCCAAGGCCCGTCAAATGTCAAAATGGTGGTCCGGACATGTTGCCCGGGCGGGTTCGGAGTGTCAAATTGGGACGAATTATCCGGGAACGCACTTTGAGCCACGACGTAACAGTGAGAAACAGTGAGTGAGCTGCGCCGGGACTGGACAAAAACAATACAGCAGCCTGGAAAAACACAGCAATGAGGAACGTAAGAGCGGAGTTCTAGTGTGGTTCTATACTTCTGTAAGCGTATTGCTAAATTGCACCACGAAGTACAGTTCTTGTTTATTCATATTAGATTAAAAAGGCTTAATAACCCGCACATGTTCATTTTGTGCAGATGGTGTAAATATGCGGCGAATCCAGCAATCCCCCAAAAGAAAGAAGCATTAAGAATGTGTAAGTATCAGGTGAACTGCTCTTAAGGAAGAAAAGGAGGAGATATCGGAACGTAACCAAAAAATTAGCGAAGCTTCACTGAAGGTATAGTAGAGCTACCGGCCTTAGGAGAAAGTTCTTCGAGCTCCTTGTTTGTCTTGCGGACTCGAAATCGCTACTTTGGGAAGCACGTGGGAATGTAACTGACTCCCCGACTTGTTTTAGACATGCCCTGACGGAGTAGAAATAACGCGGATTGCTGGGCCGACATCTCGACCGCCTTGAACATGTTCAAAGTGAGCGCCTTGAGCACTTCGGGGTAACCCACGTCCCCGCGTTCCTTTAAAAACATCTTGGCCATGGCCTTGCGCAAGTTAGACATTCCGTGGTCGGCCTCGTTCACGGAGTCGACAACGTATGTGGCACAGGCATAGGGATCGAGAATGACCTGAATGTTCATGTTGGAGGCAAGCACGGCGGAAATCCAGGAGTTGAATGGGTTGACCCACTTCTGATCGGGGCGCCGCGCGTACAAAACGCAGGGACGGCTGACTCCGGCTCTGAGAATCTCTAAGTAGTGACCCTCGTTGCGCACACCAACGCGGTGCTACAACTGCTCCATGCCATCGAAAGTCGTGTGTTCCAGGCAGTCGTGCATCTCTTCGTGGGGGTCCTTAAACATTTGAATGCGTTTTCGTTCGTCGTTGTCCCATTCTTCGTCGTCTAGATGCTACCCCCTACCCTGGGCGCGCCGGCCACGTAGCCTGTGTAGTCACACCTACTGGCCAATGCATCAATGCCGCCACTACTATCACAACCGCAATCGACGCCCCTGAAGAAATATCCTTTACCTGGCCGCCACTTCCCGCCCTGAACCAGTTACTATCCTCACCGATTCGCAGACAGCCTGCCAAAACTGCCAGGTTGGCCGCATTTAATTATCAGCCCTACTCATCCTGAAAAACTGCTCGACAACCCCTGATATCCGCCTCGTCTGGGCTCCTGGACACGCCGCCATCCCCGGCAATGAAGCGCCCAATGCCGTGGCTCGCGATTTGATACACCGAGCCATTGCTGACGGTGGCCAATGTCTACCCTCTCAAGATCAATCAACCCCACCCACTGAGTGGTTACTCTCTCCCATTATTCTCTCTCCTATTACAAGCAAACTCGCCGCAGCCTCCCACCGCCACACTGGCGCCTCTCCAGAGGGGAAGCTACAACTTGGCGGCGGCTCCAGACGAATACCTACCCACATCCCACCCGTCTCCACCTCATCTTCCCCACCAAACAACGTTCCCTCTGCGCTTACTGTCCCCAGCCTGGCACCCTCTACAACATCATATGGGAGTACCAACGCAGTACAAACTTGCCCCCCTCTTTCCCAACCCCACCTTCGAGCAGTGGAGGGCTTCCCTGTGGAGCCCAGATCCGGATTTAGAGCTCAAACTGGTGAACCGAGCACGGACGGCCAGCCGACGTCAAGGCATCCCGAAATAGGGATGCCTTCCACTAGGCGAGGACCACACATCAGCCTCTTCTCGATAAATAAATATTTATTCTCTCTCTCTCTTCTTCATCGTATAAATTTCGCTGCTGGACATCGCGAACGGGGTTGGGCGGAGAGACTTGATCTTACGCTCCTGACCCAGGTATATCTCTCGAAGCGACAACTCCTCGCTGTTGTTATCGTGAAGCAGAGAAATCGGGGCCCTATCTTCACCCGGAGCCATGCTTCGCCAAGAAAACATGTTACGCGGCGGCAGGATGAAAGACACAAATGGGGGCAGATCAAGGAATGATTTAATTGCCAAGCGTATTAGCACGATCACTCGAGGTATGCGCTATTCTCTTCGTCGTCTCCTTCTATACGTCGGGTTAACATGGCGCAGAGCGCGAGTGCCGGCCTCTTCTTTCCAGCAGCATTTTGCGCTCGGAATTTTGTTGGTATTTTAACTGCGTATGGACGGCGCAACAAAGAGCTTAAAGGAGCCATGAAGAGAAAACACAAGTTTGGTTCATTCAAAAGATTGTCTCGTTAGAATCATACTGACACCACTTTTAACGTAAACTTCGCTCAAATAAGCTACATAATTAGGAAAATCGGGAATGGTCATGCGACCCACCAGCTCATTTCCCGCAACAGAACCTATGTCGTCACATGGGCTAAGCTCTGCGATTGGCGGAGGCTGGCAGAAGCAGACGCAAATTAGGTAGAACTTACAAACTAGACGAACGAGCGATTTGCGCTTAAATTTAGGGCACATTCTTTACAAAGCAATAAGAATGATGGGACAAACAGTGGAAGTTACGAAAGCACATGTAAACATAGAAGTACTGATGCGTTCTGCTGTTCGTACTGCGGACAGCATGCCTGGTTTCGCTGCACAGCACTACGGGGCTTGGGGTTGTCTCAGACGACACTGGCCGATTGACGCAAGCAACGGTGTCTTACGTGACCCCATTTGTTGAGCGAGCACTGTTTCAGGGAACGAATATTTTCTCCCAGAACAAAAACAAGCCAGGTTTAAATGCGGGCAAAAACAAACCAAACGCTTGCCACGGTATGGTGGCGCCATCTAGGCTACGGAACGTAAAGAAACGCGGGAACAAACCAACACCGCTGTACAGGGTGGAGACAACTTTCGAACGGTCCCGTGCCGCCGCAATTGGGCCAACGGGCTCAGCGCGTTATTCTTTTCGTTTCCCACGAGACCTAGCAACGCGAAACAGACAATATGATTCAAACTTCTTCAGTAAACCGCGTTGCGGCGACAATTTTAGCGCGGTTTTGACACAATGACTTGCTTCGGCGGCGAGCGAGCAACCAAAAATGGCGGCGCCAGCGTATACGTGTCTCTACCCTGTACGGCGGATGCGTGAATGAAGATACTCTAAGCTGCAGAGCGGTCGGTTTCAGTGATGTCACTTGGGACCACGAAAACGCACGATTGAGCGGGAAAATCAAAATTTTAACCTAAATTGTTTAATTTCTCAGTGAATAAAGCACCGTTTGTATCCGGACAAGCGCTGGGGGCACTATAAAACACGAAATCTTTCGAATAAAACCAACTTGCATTTTCTCTTCATGGCTCCTTTAAACAACTCTGCTGTTAAATATTCCGGCTTAACTCAGCTAAACCCTTGATATGGAAAGCGAAAGCTTGGTTTAACCTGGCCCGCTTCCGGCGGTTTGTGAGCCGAACCGTCGCTCTTCCCAAGTCTTCGACGCTACGCTACGCGTCGTCTTTTTCGCGCTTGTACCCAGAATGTATCACCAACTCGGCCAACTTTCAATTGTGTTAATCTCCGACGCTAGCTTCACGCGCTTGGAATTTCGGACCCCCTTCAGTGAAGCAGCTCTCCGGGCGATACCCGTGGTGTGGTCAGACGGCGCTTGCCGACGACGACTCAAAGCCAACGGCTACCGCGCAACGCTCAGCGAAGACGGCCCGGCCTCGCTCTCTTCCATTTCCAAGCTCGCCAACTGCAGTGTACGCGTTCGCCAAGACGGCGGCGGGGCTCGGCGTGACGAGTCACGTGATGCGGGCTACGGAGCAGCTGCGGTCAAGTGAAGGTCAGATAACCAGAGAAGGAGAAACTCCGGTTGACTAGGGAGTAAAGCTTTCTTTTAAAAAGGGAACACAAGATATAGCCATTGGAAGAAAAAAAAACCTCCGTCGCATGCCCCCGCGCGAGGGACACGAGTAAATGCAGAGCATTGGGGGTGATCACGTGGCGTAGGTTGTGGTAGTTGGCGGTGGTAGTTGTAGTTGTTGTTGTCATAGGTGTTGGGTAGTTGGGTTGCGAGACGAGAGAGAGAGAGAGAGAGAGAGAGAGAGAGAGAGAGAGAGAGAGAGAGACGTAAGTACGTAACGTGTTATTTATTGCCATCGTTTGCACCCCACCCTCTCTGCGGGGCAATCGGTTGGATCTTTATTATTATTCTTTTCTTTCTTTTCTTTTCTTTCCTATTATCCCTCTCGGGAGGGCAGTACTGCAATGCTGACGTTGGCTCGCGTCGCGGTACTGGTTGAAGGTGTTGCTTCCATCGCTTATGAACTTCGACGACGACGAAACTCGAGAGTAAGCAGAACAGAGCGCAGGACTAGAATGGAGTGAGCCGCGCCGATACCCGCTTTATATTCGTAGCGCGCGCAGTAGAGGGAGAGGATGTAGCACCTGCTGCTGCAACGCCTCTTTCAGCGCCGGAGCACGCGCATGCGCGCCCGCACCTGTTGTTGAGAGCGAGGAGGAGCGGGGGAGGGGCGCACGTGCTGGCTGGCTGCGGACGCCGACCGCCAACGGACGGGTGACATTGTGAGTTAAAGAAATGCTTTGCATTTAAAAGAAGTGCAAAGTGTCGGCTAACGCCCTCCTCATTCAGGAACAACGAGGAGGAAGGAGGGTGCAGCACGCAGCCAGGCTGGCACTCTCATGGCCACCCGTACATAGATCGCATGCATCGCCTTGTGACCCTTCGAGGTGGCTCAGCGGCAAGGCGTCCCGCTGCTGAGCCCAAGGACGCGGGTTCGATTCTCGACCACGGCGGCTGCTTTTCAGATGGAGGCGAAGAGCTAAAACTCCCGTGTGTAGAGATTTCGTCGCGCGTTAAAGATCCTCAGGTGGTCAAAATTAAGCCGAAACCCTCCACTACGGCGCGCCTCATAGCCCAAGCGTAGCTTCAGCGCGTTAAACCTCACAAACGATCAATCACATCGCCTTGTAAATGCATCTTCCAGGATGCCTGCCGCATTTTTCGTGCCGCCACGTAAAAGTATTGATTGGAAAGTGCATTTAAAAACGCTTAAGTGGTGATTACCACCACGTACACATGAACCACTTGTATAATGTTGTTCAAGTGAGGGTGAAATGGCGACAATGCAATGGAGTCCGGGACGGGGAGCGGCATAAAATTTCACAGAGCAGCACCTGCACAATAACGTAGCAAGGGCCGGAATGCGCTACGCTGGCGTGAAAACGAATGAAGTCGGAGCGAAGCTGTGGAACCACGATGCCGAACCATGCCAGCTGTATCTCCCCACACTCCGCTCTTATTTCACGCTCTGGCGTTCACCGCATCCTTCATACAAGTGAGTAGGAAAGTAGAAGGCGTTTCAGTCTGTGTGGCTATTTTATCTTATATATGTGTTCCCTTTTATGAATATATTGCCAGCAAGTTGCAAGAATATTGTCTCCCACAAGGCCGCAGCTGCTGAAAATGCTTGTGACGATATCGTGGGCTCTATATTTGGATGCAGGCATGCGTGCTTACACAAAAAGTTAAGAAACATTGAAACCATAAAAAGTAACCGTAAAGTGCGATAAGAAATGAGTCGTTTCTTCGAGCTGTAAAAAAAAGGTGGAGCGCCGAACTTGTTGGTTTCATTCTCGCGAGTCGGGAATTGCCGACCGCTGCATTCAAACCGAGCGTCCTCCAGAGTCTACGCGATTTCGTTTTATGTCGGCTTCTGCCCCGGGGGCGGGCAGAGGGATCAGACCAGAATGCCAAATGACATTGGATCGTGCTTGGCTCGACTAAGGGCGCAGCCGGAAAGCCCGAAAACAAAGCAAAGATCTACAAGAGCCGAAGCCAGGATGCCGTCCGAGCAGCTGAGGACAGTTCAGGCCGCGACAATAAAAGGCGCAAAACCGATCTTCGCAAAACTCGGAATGGCTGAGCTAAGCCCGCGGCAAAAACGCAAATAAACGTCTCGCGTAAATGCTTGCAGCGGCGAAAGCGAGCATATAATGTGCCAGGAATATAAGAATGCGGGAGCCATGTTTTTTTTATAGCTCGTCTTTTTATTTCGTCTTCGGTTACGGTCCTCAAGAAAGCCGGGTGCATTCGAAGCACGGAGGAAAGATTCGTTTCCTCGTCTGACAAACTTTGTGGGGGAGTCTAAAAAAACAAGAAAACAAAAAAGACGAGAAAGGGTAGACTGGTGTGTGCTTCGACGGATCTGTACAACACCTTCTCGGTAAGAAGGCGTAAAATAATGACTTAAACTGCAAATTCCGCTTTCCTTTGTAGGACTGGCTCCAAATCAACACTTGCACGCCGATTTTACTTTCTTTTTTTTGTTTTGCAGTTATGTTGACACAACGGAATCGTCAACGATAGCCGATAGTCAGTACAAAGGCTTTCTGCTCATTTAGCTGGCGTTGCTCGGAAGCGGCAGCATTTTGACTGTGAAGCCGGAGAAATCCGAACCATCGCATACATTTCGCCTTCTGGAGGAAAGGCGTGAGACGAGCCGGCCAACTGTCCTCTCTTTGCTGTTTTTTACTTCTTCGTTTCTTTCGAATGCTTTTTTTCGAGGCATTGAGATAACGTCCGCGTGTCACCAAAAGAGAGGGATAAATATTTAAGCGGGGCTTCTGCGGGAGTCAGAAAAACTGAGAGAGAAGCGAGGGACGTCCGTCGGCTTATATGCAAGCGCTGTCATTACGATCGCTCCCGATATGAATCCAAGTGTCGTTAAAGTCTGCTCCAGATATAAGTCACGCACCTGCACACTTCAGAAATCAGGACATTTTGTTTATTAAACACTCCGGGATATTCATTCACCGCTAAGCCAACTCAAGGCGCAACAAAACCCCTCTCGTATCCTCATCGGCAATCATTCTTATTGAGGTATCAGACGTCCGCACTTGATTTTCGGGTCATAATGGGGCTTGACTTAACTAAAGCCTTTGACTGTGGGCACACAGCGCTATCCTTCACAATCTCAGTCACTTAAATGTAGGAAACAAGGCGTACAACTACATCGCCGACTTTCTGTCTCAGAAGACCACCCGAATAATGGTACTGCGCTTCAAATCTTACCTTATAAGTCTGGGTAGCCGTGGAACCCCAAAGGGGTCGGCCTTATCACCATTTCTGTTTAATGTGGACATCAATAAATTGAATCCCCTACTACAACAAATCCCTGACGTGGTTCACAGCCTCTACGCTGATGATATAACAATCTGGACCACCGGAGGCAGGGACGGAGATATTCAAGAGAGACTACAAGAGGCTGCCACAACTGTGGAAAACTACGTCTTCTCACGCGGACTCGCACGTTCGCCTCAGAATTCAGAGATCCGTTTCAGAAGACCCGCCACAGGTGGTCGGAGGCCGAGAAATGATACGGATATACAGGTTTAGCTACAGGGAAGGTGCATAACTCGAAAAGAGTGTATACGCATTCTTGGTCTGCGCATACAGGGAACGGGAACCAATACGGTCACAATACAGGCGCTGAAAAACACGGCTATTCAAATTAGCGGGATAATGCACAAGAATAGCAGACATACGCCATGGGCTCAAAGAGGGCAACATCGTACGTCTCGTGCATGCTCAGAATTACCTACGTCCCTTCGTACCTCGAGCTCACCCGAACAGAGAGCGTATTATACGCAAAGCCATCAAGTTGGCAGTGGGTACCCAATCACGGCCTCGAACGAATGACTGATGAAGATGGGCATCCACGACACACTAGACGAACTCGTCCAAGCCGAGCGCTCACCACAGTACAACCGAGTAACCGGAAGCGCCACCGGAAGAGCCATCTGAGATCTTCTTCGCATCTCCCACGCAGGCAAATACGGAACAAAAATTTTTCTTGGGGACGAGTTACGCACGCACCTCAGTGTGGGCCCTTTACCAAAAAAGACGCATCCGGAGCATCATCAATAGAGACGGCTGGTCCGAGCCACAGCACTTCACAAGCAGTAGCACTTCAACTTTGAGGTATGCTACGTTGACGCGGACACTGCCACTCCCAAGCAGTGTCTCGGTCTGAACAGAGACGACAATAAAGTTTTTCATCATCAGACGTTGACACTATCCGGGTTGAAATGCACGCTTAATGGCATGCTCTAACTCTGCAGGTCAGCCGAAGTGTCCGGTGGCCGCTCTCTAGGTGCACTGCATTCACTGTACTCGTTTAATCATGTCACAGGGGCGAATAATTCCGCACAGCCGTCACGAGTGCGTACAATAAGAGCTGAAATTTAACGCAGTTTCGCCATGCGCGTTCTCGTCCTGTTTCACGCTTTCACCGAATAGCGTGCTCCTTGTACTCTATGTTTTTGCCTGTATAGCAGCAAAGATGCTCCCCGAAGAGGGGGCCGGGGAGGGGGGTTCTATTTCTCGTCTCTCCTATTCTCCTGTAAACACGATCGAGGCAAGTAACCTTTGCTTTCTGAAAGGTTCATGTTTCTTTTTTAAGGTGAATGGAGCTTGCGATCTTAAGGTATGTCTCTTGCCCTAGTTCACGCTGTAAGGCTTGAATATTAAGAACCCAGAGTAAATTGCATGCTCGCAACGGGGTAGAGCAACAAGCAAATCGAAAATGTGAACGCCTGCTGGCAACTGAATGACAACGAAAAGTTTGAGTTTAGAATTCGAAGGATCGAGCACCAAATTATCTACTTTGTGAGCCATTCATAAGAATTGAACGTAGGCTTCTAAAGCTGTTTTACAAGGTTGGGCATCATGCAAGAGAGAAAAAGAGGTAGAAAAAAGAGAAGGAGAGAAAGAAAGGGACCAGACGTCTGCGCCGCCGAGATGAACGTTTTGAGGGGCGGAGCTGTTGAGCATCTCACGCTAGCGCCATTGTAACTCTTTAGAGGGCGTTTCATCCAGGATGAGAATTATTGGAGGAGTACAGGTTCCCACATTCTTCGTAACTGACCCGGTTTTCATGACGTTTTAGTGGCTCTGTTGATATCTCAGATGGTGTCAAAACACCTGCACAACCCTTTGTTCATATCTGCATACAACATATGGGCTTACTGTGCATGTATACAAATTAATCCTGCCTTTTCTGTTTGTTTGCGCAAAGAAGAACGTATTCAGTCCTCGACGGCGACTCTCCTCTAGAGAATAAATTGGCCGGTACCAACAACCCACCGAGGATAACATGCAATAAGATAAAAGTTTTTGCCCATTTATTACATTTATTACATGGGAAGGGCTGAGGAAAAAGCTGCCAAAGCAAGCTTGACGGGTTCAATAGCCCCTGCAAGCCAGACACTCCTTATAAACGTTTCGTCGTGGCTGTAAAAGATTTATGTTGCTGCGCATTATTGCAGTCACACGTTGGAAGGGACGGAGAGAGGGAGATTAACAAAGAAGAAGGGATACCAAGAATGCGGCAGGGATAATCAGAATTGCCGAGGAGGGTAGGGCTTACAGCAAAGCTGGGCCTGATACAACCGTCGTCCCGCCCCCATCACTCCGAGGTCACTTGTCTACCTCCCACCTTTTTGCGCAATCATTGGTATAGTCAGCCACGTGGCACTTTTTTGCTGACTCTGAAGCCTGAGCGCGGACTCCGAAGCATAGCACAGTGGTGCCAACCCACGAGAGAAAAGAATAAAAATTCTTTACTTGGCAGAGCCTTGTGGGAGTGGAGTGTTCTTACAGGTAGCCATGTGCCGTTCTTGATGCTACCGCTCTCTCAACCAGCAGGAGCTGATCGCAAAAGAGGGAGCTGGACAGCAGCGTCTCCCACTGCTCAGGGGAATGAGGAGGGGGTAGAGGTGGCAAATCAGGGTTCTGGGTGCAATCAAGAATAATGTGCCTAAGTGTTCCTTATTGCGCACAGAATTTGCATTGGGCTTCGTGCTGATTTGGAAACATAAGGTGCATCAGTGTTGGTTGGGGATACGTGTCTGTTAGCACAAGTGTGAGCGTAGTTTCAAGCAGCACAAATTCGCAGAGCTAAGTTGGATGAGGAATTTTGTAGGACAACCCTTTATATATCGTCTTACGAGCTCAATCAGTTAAGTCAGTCAACGAGTTCAATCAATCAATCAATCAATCAATCAATCAATCAATCAATCAATCAATCAATCAATCAATCAATCAATCAATCAATCAATCAATCAATCGATCGATTGATCGATCAATCAATCGATCAATCAATCAATCAATCAATCAATCAATCGATCAATCAATCAATCAATCAATCAATCAATCAATCAATCAATCAATCAATCAATCAATCAATCAATCAATCAATCAATCAATCAATCAATCAATCAATCAATCAATCAATCAATCAATCAATAAATCAATCAATAAATAAATAAATAAATCAATAAATAAATCAATCAATCAATCAATCAATTCGCACGAAAGTACTACATGGGTCAACGACAAGAAATCTGTGAGCGTACACTGGAGCTGGTAGTTTAAAAAAAATCACTGTAAAGTACCAGCAAAGGTGCATTGAACAACGATTTATAGGCAGGAATTTATCCCGAGACTTATAAGCACGCACAGAAAAGAGAACAAGCAAGATCCATTTGGGCCCGCTTAATGACGCAAATGAACCCAAATGGGACTTTTCACCGCACCTACAACCAAAGGGCATCAGATTTTCTGATATTTTTTATTGCTCTGAGTGAGCCACATCTTCGGAAGAACCGCATTAATGTGCATGCACGAGAAATATTGGCGTTCACCCCCAAACAAACTAATCGGCGCGCAGATAATCGGCGACTGCTGTTGAAAAGAACGATAGCCCTGCTGTGGCGTGTCCTGAGGCAATGCGCACACAGAAATGAATTTGTACGTATAGAAGCAGCCAGACGCCCCCGCCCACAGAGGACCGCAAATAGTACGCGACGGTACTTCCAGAGATTGCTAATTGCAGGAGGGGGAAATTGCGCTACTCGAAAGTAAGCGCTCCTTGTTGTGTTAAGAAAGCGCGATTTCTGGCACCAAGGGCTGGAATCGCTTTGCAGTTGTCTGCTGGCTGGTTAATGATAGCTGGGAAACGTCATCCACTGAACTAGTTACCTTCGAATGCGAGCATAAATACGCATAATTGCGGCCGCGGCTGTAAAGATGGCCATTAGCCATTAGCAATAAGACAGTTTGGTGCTAAATCAATTACGAAGTCATTATAAATCCTTATTCTTCCCATTATTCTCCCGCTATTAAAACTATTACAGCGCCAAATACTAACCTAGAATATTTTTGTAAATAAAGCAGCGCACTGCGTAGAATGATCGACTGGCCGCAGGCAGTGAAGAACAATTGTCAAAATTATTATTATGTGCGTTCGCGTACTCGCTATGTTCCATAAAACGACGCGAAACGATGCAAAACTCAGCTATTATATATATTGGAGGAGTGTTGTGAGCTGGACTAATTGGTACTGTTCCATGACGACTAACAATGCAAAAACTAGAGCGCTTGTTTGTGTCTCCTCTTTTACGTGTTTACGTCCAATTTTTGCGCTGTTAGCCGCCATGGAATAGATATATTGTCGCGCCACCAAAGACAACGTAGCGGTCTTGAAGGTAAAGCAAGTTTATTGAATCGAACTTGTGCTCCGCTGATAACTCAAAGAATACACAGGCGGCGAAGCAGCAGCCAACAAAGTGACGTGCGCAAGCGAGTGTCGGGGAACCGAATACCGCGGCGGCTGCCCTGGGAGTATTTATCTTTCGGCGTGAATATTTCTCGAAACGTGGAATCACAACGAGAACGCTGGAGATCAAAAAAGATTATTCTATGCTAGTGACGTCAGGGCCAAACACTCTCCCTATCGAAATCCGTATGGCATTTAAAAGAAGGGTAATGGTACATCCACTTTTCTCGAAAGACTAATAACGTCTCGGCGTAGCGCGTGATGTAGCCGGTCTCTACGACAATCCACGTTTTTTTTTAACGTGACGTAAAAAACAGGCTCACAAGGTTCATTCTGATTTGTTAAAGGGGCCTCGATGGGTCGGCGATTGGTTGAAGAAGTCCGGCGGGTATTGTCGGCGGCATGTTTTGTCGCTGGCAGTAGCGGCAGCTCCGGAAGTAGTTGGAGGCGTCGGATGTAAGGCGGGGCCAATAGTACTTCGCCTCGATTTTTCCGATAGTGCGTGCTGCTGCCGAAGTATCCGCAAGACAGGTCGTCGTGACACGTATCGAAAATTTCGTCCCGACGGTCTGCGGGGATGACAAGAAGATAACTTGTTTTCGTTCCAAGGTTGAAATTTTTCTTCACTAGTACGGAGTTATTGAGGCTGAATGCGGGTAAGTTGCGTTTGAAGGCCCTTGGCACGGTGACGTTGCGTCCTTCGAGATAGCCGATCATGACGCGTGACTCGGGGGCGGCATGCTGCTGGGCGGCTAGGTCGCTTTCCGTCACGACTCCGAAGAATGCGCCGTCTTCGCAGGTATCTTGTGGTGGTGGGTCGATGGGGGCGCCAGACAGGCAGGCGCCCTGTGTTTTCTGCCGGATTTATACACTATTGTAATGTCGAATTCTTGCAGGCGCAAGCTCCACCTTCCGAGCCGGCAAGAGGGGTCTTCCAAATTGGTGAGCCAGCACAGCGCATGGTGCTCTGTCACAACCATGAAGGGTCGGCCATGCACGTATGGGCGAAATTTTAAAATCGCCCATAAAATTGCGAGGCACTCTTTCTCAGAGGCTGGGTAATTTTTCTCTTTCTTTGACAGACCACTGCTGGTTTGGGCAATTATTTTATCGTAATCGCTGTGCCTTGGGCGAGAACGGCACCCAAGCCGATATCACTGGCCTCCGTGTGCATTTATGTTTTGGCGTTTTGGTTGAAATGAGCGAGCACGGGTGGGCTTTGCAGGCGTTGTTGCAGATCGCCGAATGCTTCCTCTTGGGCACTTTCCCAGCTGAAACGGGTGCTATCTTTTGTCAACCGCGTGAGTGACTCTGCAATGCGTGCGAAGTTTGCGACGAAGCGCCGGTAGCATGCGCACAGTCCAAGAAATCTTCGCTCACCCTTCCTGTCTTTCGGTCTCGTGAAGTTAGCTATGGCTGAAGTTTTTGCCGGGTCAGGCAGAACTCCCGCGGCGTTCACGGCGTTCACGGCGTATCCCAAAAACTTGAGTTCCTCATACGCGAAGCGGCACTTTTCCGCCTTCAGCGTTAACCACGACGTACGAATGACCCCGAGTACAGACTCCAACCTTGCAAGGTGTTCGTCAAAAGTACGCGCGAATACCACAACGTCGCAACATATACGAGGCAGGTGTGCCATTTCAGTCCAGCTAGCACGCTGTCCATGACTCTTTGAAACGTTACTGGTTACATGCACAGCCCAAATGGCATCACCTTGTGCTCGTATGGGACGTCCCAGGTTATAAATGCAGTCTTCTCTCGGTCTCTCTGGTCCACTTCAATTTGCCAGTAGTCTGTCTTGATAGCCATCGAAAAGAAGTACATCGCTTTGCAGAGGTAATCAAGGGCGTCGTCGATTCGTGGCAGGGGGTACACGTCCCTTTTGGTGATTCCGTTCAGTCGCCGGTAGTCAACGCAGAAATTTAAGGTGCCGTCTTTTTTCTTCACGAGTACGACCGGTCCAGCTCAGTGGCTTTTTGATGGGTGTATAATGTCGTCCCTGAGAATGTCACCGACTTGAGTCCGGATGGCTTCCCGCTCGCGTGAAGAGACGTGGCACGGTGACTCTCGGGTAAGTAGGGCTCCACCTTCGGTTATTATTCGGTGCTTCGCTAGAGGTGTCTGACGTAGTTTTGAGTTCGAACAAAAACACTCGGTGTAGCGACGCAGCAAAGCAAATAATTTGTTCCTTTTTTATTGCGGCAGCACCGGGTTCACGTCGATGTAATGTGGCAGCTTGAAGGCATCGTCGGGTGCGCGTTTAAGGTAGGCGACCATGATCCCATCAATTGCTTCTTGCGTTTATTTGAAGAACGCCATTGCAGCACCCTTGTTTAGAAGTTGGTACTCCTCAAAATTAGTGAACAAAGCGCGGGATGTGCGTTGCCTAAAGCGCACAATGGCTCTTGAGCCGGAGACACTTCGGTAGACAAGCAAACTCTCTTCGATAGCGTCTACGTCAGGGGCAGCATCTTCACAGCAGACGGTGATCATCAAGCTTGGGCGGGGTGGCAGGGTGACGTGATTATCGGCGATCCTTACAGCAGCACGGTGTTCGGGGTTCCATCCCGGCGTCATGAAATGATAAAGTTAGACTTGGTCTGCAGATCAATTATGCACCATTGTACGTCAAAAAGTCCATTCCGAGTATTACGTCGACGGAGCAGTTAGGCAAAACGACAAGCGCAGCAGTGTACGTGGTGCCGTCTATGGTGACCCGCGATGTGCACGTTCCACTTGGCGTTATGAGATGACCTCCTGCTGCGCTTATGTGCGGACCGTGCCATCTGGTCGGAGCTTTCTCCAGCTTAGACGCGAATGATCCGCTCATTACTGAGAAGTCGGTTCCCGTGTCTATAAGAGCGACTGCATCAAAGCCGTCGATGGACAACTGGATGTCGTACGCCGCCTTCCTCGAGTTTCGGGTGCGTCAAGGCGTCCAATCTCGGCTGGTGCGTGTTGACGATTGGGCACTATGCGTCGTCGTTGTCGTCGACTTCTCAGAAGCAGGGGCGGTCTTGTCGGGTACGCGTCGCGCCGTGTGGCTGTCGTCGCGTTCGGGAGTCGTGTCAGGGTTAGATTGAGTCGTCGGGCTGAGGGCATATCGTGAAGCATGGTCTTCGGTGCGTCCTTGCGTCGTTGGAGGGTTTCCGGTTTTTCACCGTAGGGCAACTTCCCCTCCTGAAGTTGGCACTTTTAGTTTCACCAACGAGGGCTGGGGTATCTTCCCCGCGTGAAGTCTGCGTTGCATCGACGGCTTGGCGATCGGATGGATCGGGCGATGGCGAATGGTTGAAGCGCGCTGGACCTCGATTGGTGTGGACCGGTATTCTTCGATCTCAGTAGGGCACTGACCGGGTAGTGGGCGTGGTATGTCGACGGAGAAATCTCTTAAACCGAGCTGCTTGTAGGGGCAACTATGGTAGACGTGATCAGCCTCTCCGCAGTGGTAGCAGAGCGGACGATTTTCGGGGGTTCACCATACTTCCGTCTTCCTCGGCGTCTGGTTTTGGATTACAGGGGATCGGGCGGGTGACAGCGGACGTTAGTACGGTGGGTTTTCTTGCCGGTGCGTTAGAGTTGTGCGGGGTTTACGAAGAGCTGCGGAGTTAGTCATAGCTTGTGGCTCGCGCGGTGCTTCAGCGGCGTAGAAGTCTCCAAAGCGTGTTGAACTTCTTCCCGGATCACGTCCGTCAGTGAAGCGACTTGAGGTTGTGGCGTCATCGGGAAAATTTTCCGCAGCTCCTCCTTGACCACTGCAGGGATGGTCTCGCACAGTGCGTCGGCGCTGAGAGCCCCGGCGTCAATCGTCTCAGAGAACAGCGCGTTGACAGGGCGGTCGTACTGCCTCGTTCGAACTTCGAGTGTCTTCTCCATCGCGGCCGCCTCAGACGAAGAATTCGGTGCACACCCACTGCGCACACAACGACGCACACCACCTGTGGCTGATGGCCGCTACCGACAGGTAAGCCGTATCAGAGTTTCGTGCGCTTCGATCCAGACTAGACAAATAACAAGTGTGAGCATTGTTTGCTATTTTGCCAGTGGTGACCAGTGAGTGGACTATGGGCAGAATACTAGCGCTTCGTCTTCATCTGTACATAATCATCACCATGTTGTGTGAACCATTCTAGCGACTGGACTTCTACAATAAACGTCGCTCCGGACGTTTGTCTCGCACAATATTTATTTATTTTATATCTTTCAGTATAGCCATAAAGAACGTTTTACGGCAAAAGCCATGAATACAAGGGTTATTATTTTTTAGCCCGACACTTCATTTGCTCTCATCGGCTTTGCGACTGCAGTACATAAATGGAGCCGGACTTCGACAGTGAGAGCACGCGAATTTTAATTGATGTTTTTGCAAGCGTGCCCGGATGAACGTTCCAGCTTAACTTCAGCGTGCCACGCAACATCGTGGCCGTTTTCCGGAGTACAAGTGCGAGCCTGTCATATTAGCTGTGTGTCTGCGCTTGCTGGCATGGGCGCGCGTCCGTCCGCCAGGGTGGCGGGAGCTGGAGACGGTTTTAAACGCACACACCAAGTACGGAGAAGGCTCCAGTAGGTTTTCCAGGGCGGCGTGGCAGCGGTCGTCACGTCGGAATTACGTAACAGCTAGTTGTAATTCACTATTTTCTTTTTCTCCTGGGAGGGCGCTTCAGCACTTAAAAAGTATTCGCGCATACGCTGTGTCGAGGGGGCGGAGCAGATTTCGCAACATTTTGGGATACGGTTAACATTATTAAGCGCCATTGCTATGACGCATAAAGAATGTTTAAAAATGCAGATCACGGGCAAAATCAGCGGCGCAACATTGCCAAATGGAAGGCGACATTTTTACCGTTAACAGCAACAACAAACCGCTGAAAGAAGGAGGGAGAGAGACTGGTAGGGGACGGCAGGGAATAGCGGAAAGAAATCGGATCCCCCACAGAGAAGCAAGATCGATGCGAAAATCCAGGAACTGAGCGCTCGCGATTGGCGTTTCAGCGGCACTCGGTCGCTGGTGAAACAGTTCGTGGCCACTTCAATGGCAAAACTGCATGCGAGCGCTCACCGAGCGGAAAGTGAAGAGAAGCGGAACGCATCAGTGGAGAGAAAAAAACGAGCACACTCCGTTGCGGGAGGGAAGAAGTGAGGAAGCCCTAGTGAAGCAGCCTTTCGAAACAAAATTACCTGTCTCCGCGGGGATTCTCTAAAGCCATTAAGCGGTGCGGAGTGCCTCCCTGACGAAGCCATACTTCGCTCGCGCTCCGGGGAGCGCGCTGTACGTAGTGCCCGCTACTGTCGCCGGCGTCTGCCGATTTTTCTGCTCTTACGGAAACCCTGTGGAAGCCTGTAAAGTATACATAAATCAGTAACATTCGATGAGCAAGCAGAGAACTGGGAAAGTAGGAAATGTTGCCAACCTGGAGAGCTGAAAGCTTGCGAAAGACGTCCCTTTTCCCTGCGAGATGGCGGGATACAGGTAGGTAGGTTGAAAATAAGGTTCCTGTATGTGTAAATTGGGTTTATGAGTACGCGATTCGAACCAGATAAAAAAGCGAGAGAGAGAGTCCCGGCGTTTTGCGTTGGAGAGACACTAGGAGAGACGTCTATATTTCCGACCCCACCAGCAAACCGCTAAGTGAAAAGTTGGTGTTTCGCGGAGTTTGCTGCAGGGCGTGAGCTGGATGGATATCTTGTGATCACGTGCAAGCTGCCCGTATTTTAAACGTGAGTGCGGGTGGAGGGTGGAGGGCTTGAGAGCGGATGGTTCCCAGTTGGTGAATTTCGCATTCCAGCCGTTCATGCCGTAAGGCGATGATCTTCACTTGTCTCGTGTATGCGACTCACCACACTACGGAGTTTAACGTGGTTGCTATAATCTATCAAAGGCCAACGTGCGATGTTCTCCTTATGAGGGCCTACAGAAAAGCTCACTGCATGGCACAGTGATAGGAACGACATGAAAATTAAGCTAAAGAATTGAACCAGCCTTTTTGTCACTGTTTTTCTGCTAATGCTAATGCTTAACGCTGATGGTAATAGTAATATTTAATGGTCAATCCTCATGGGCGCAGGTTGGGACACCGGCTCGTTGGAGGACGTCCGTTGTCCGGGAGGCCCCAGCAGCAGGTGGCTGTTCGGGTCCTCTTTACCAGAACTTGCTTTGCATTGCTCGCAGGAATCGGTCCTCGTAACGATCCCACTGACCTTAGGAATACGCGATCTTGGGAAGGAATTCGGATGTTTGTTGGAGCTCCCATACCTGATCGGGCAGTGCGCCAGCGAATGAAGAAATTAAACGCAGGTATGCGTAGGGTGGGCTAAACAATATGTAGGAATATGCTATGGGGATATGTATTACTGGGTAGTCCCACAAGGATGGTGGCCTTGGGTAGGCGTGGTGTTTTAACACGAAAGTGTTTTATTCCGGTCGCTCACGTGTTTTTAAACATGTGAGCGACGTCATATCCGTCACGGAAGTGACACCAATACAACGAAGCAAGCGGCCTGTAAAGGGTGCACCCCCTGCACACGGGGTCAAATTATCAGCTGCCATCCTGTAGCAGACAAAAATATTCCAGCTAGGGATTGCTTGCATAGCATGACATATGACGGACTCTGAAGAGGAACAAGATTAACTTCCTTCGGCGAGATATTCTCAACCACATCGAAACGAGCATATTTCATTTTCTCACACACTGGAGATCCTGCTTGTTTACGCAGATCATTTGGCAGTCCACACGGCAAGACTTTGATATACGCTTTTGCAAGGACGTGGATGTGTTGGCCTCGTTCCACCGTTCACGCTTATACTTTAGGAAAAGCAAGCTTAGGCGCTACACGATCTCAATATATAACTTTCTTTCTCTCGAAGGCATGGCGGTGGCGGTAAAATCTCTTGTTTTTGTTTTGTTTGTAGATTTAGAACCTCTTTCAAAGCGTCCGTGCGCGTAGGTGCATGGCCAGAACATGAGAGAACGGGGTTCGTGGAGCGTTGTCATAAGGGTGCCTTATGGTTCAATGCCCAATTGATGGCTTTGTTCGGACGTTTTACACACCGTTAGACAAAAACAATAAATTTTGTTCACTCGTTTATTTTTGGTGGACCAAAATGTAGACGCAGGCAGAAAAAAAAAAGCTGGAAAGGAGATGCAAGTCTTGCCGCAAGTTTTACGAAGTAAAATAGTGTAGAAATAATAAGTGATTGATTACATTAACTGGAATGTATGCGTCCGACCAACCGTGATTACACTCGGCTCTTCTTTTAGGACATAAATATTAAGGCATGTGGAAACATGCCTCAATGTTTACAAAAAAATATGCGGAAAGCAATGTACATTCCCCACAAAAATTAACATTGTCACGGGACGTCGACCGATTTAAGTCAGTGACTTATCACGATGAAAATCCGCCTGGATAGCGCATGGAGATGCACAATAAGACCTCTTCAATGGGAGCGTCGTCAGCTATGCTGTTGCCTTTATAGGGACATGTGCCCTGGCATGGTATCCTCAGGATTTTGTTTACGACACGCCGGTGCTGCGTAAGGCTCATCTGCGTGCATACTAAGAGTTTGGTTTTTCTTGCACACTCTTTACCCCGTGTGTCTGGTGGAGACAAAAAAGTTAAGAATCCAGATTTGCAAAGATACAAAGAAACTAGTTTACAAAAATAGTGCAGTGCCCGACGATTGGCTGCTGGCATGTGTGATTCCGGCATTTTAGAAAGGTAACATATTATTAGTTAGCAATTACCGACCAATCTCCCTTACTTGTATTTGTTATACGCTAGCTATATATATATATATATATATATATATATATATAACACAGAAATAAGGGTTGGCAGTCGAGAAAACCTCGGAAAGCAAAGGGTAGGATGTGGTAGATCATTGAAACAGATTAAGAATTTGGAAAGAAAGAAAGAAAGTGAAGAAAAAATGCCCGCCAGGTGGGATCCGAACCCACGACCTCCAGAATACCGGTCTGGTGCGATAACCACTACGCTACCGGCGGGGCGATTTTCCCATTCACTTTCTGGGGTATTTATGTTAGGTATGTTTGTTTCCTGTGCTTGGGGGTGGTAGCCAGCGCCATTCGGACTAATCGGGGTGAAGGGGACCTTCTTTTTAACCCCCGGGTCGTGACTCGAGTGTATATATATATATATATATATATATATATATATATATATATATATATATATATATATATATATATATATATATATATATATATATATATATATATATATATATATATGTATAATGTAGCGAATCAGAATAGGGAGCGTCGCTACATTCGCTGATTCGCTACATGCATAGCGAGGGTCTCTGTTCTGGCAGTCTTGGTGCCATAGGAAGCTTAAGAGGGTTCAACGCTGGTCGACCACTCTCGACATGACACTAGAGTCACGGCCCGGGTCCGCGAAGCCTTCGAGGGTCCGCGAAGCCTTCCCCGACGCTCTCCCGGAAGCCTCCCACCCCATTCATTTCGTCTTTTTGCTAAACCTCGCTTGAAATGCAAAAAGGTGGCTTCACTGCATGACTCGTACGTTTAATTTCCCCGCGTAGCCCATGTCTTAACTTTTTTTTTTGCAAGACATGAAAACGATGTGTAAAAGCCAGACACGCAAAAGGCTTGGTGACTCGGCTGCACGAGCGAATTGTTCGGCAATATTACGTGAACAAGAATAAAAGTTAGACATAACAGGCTGGCATTGAATAAGAATGATGGTGCAAATTGTTTGACATCATGACACAGGCAGCATTAGTTAGTCGGGGGGCACGGGAAAAGCAAGGCCGAGGGGGGGGGGGGGGGGGTAGGTGTGATCGGTGTAAGAACCGCCCCCGAAATTTCCTAACCGCTGCATCTCCCCCACTTTCAGTCTTTTTCATATGTACACGCCGAATAATGTTAATGTGTAAAAGCGAAAATAAAAATGACAAGGATGAAGAGGGACTGAGACAATGTTTTGGACAGGCTCTCTTTCTTTTTAGTGTTTTTTTATTTACCGGTAACATATACCCTTCCCCCCCCCCCTCCCCAAATATTTCTGGCTACGCAACTCTCGTGAGGTCCCCCATCACTTTTGCAAGCCCGGAAGGGGTCCTCGGCGCGTTCATGGCTGAGAACCACTGACCTACCACATTCTCCCCTTTGCTTTTCGAGGTTTTCTTGACTATCAACTCTTATTTCTGTCATATATTTATTTATTTATTTGAAATCCTGCCAGTCTCTTTTTGAGACCAAGGCAGGCGGGCATACAAGGGTGTATTCATATACATACAAAAGTACTTAGTCGGTAGGTTGTACAACAATAATAAGAACGAAATGTCAAAGCAAGAACAAGGGTTAAGTAACTCTGGTGTAAGCGTCATATTTTAAAGCAAAGCTTTCTACCTCTACCCCCCAAGGGTTCTTTCGCGACCGTTGGTGTCACCAGAAAACTCCAGCGAACAAATAAAAGAATTTACTGGCACCGCCGGGAATCGAACCTGGAACTAATAGACTAACAAAGCGTGGGCCCGTTGTCTTACCGATTCAGCTACGAGCCCACGCGAACACGGGAAGACAAATGGTGTACTCACCAAGCACATCTACGGGTTTACCCCCTGCCTTCTCGCTGAATGCCACGTGAAAGCGTCACACGACCACTCACGCCCGTCTAGGGGCCCTGTGCGCACCTTGCTCATGTGCTAAGAGTTACAAAAATTAAAGGAAGCTCACACCAATGCATGGCATCTCACTTCTAGTACGCCAATGTGCTAAAGCCTGTGGCCTCCAGTGTTCACGTAAAAAATCACAGCTCCTTGTCGTCCGCCCTCAAGCCAAATCAAGGAATACATTCAAATACGCCTTGATGACCAGGCCATCACTCCAAACCGCAGCATCAAGATCCTGGTCCTACATTTCCAGGCCAACACCAAGAGTGACGTCTCCTTGCAGCGCCTCAAAAACAGCACTAATCTAATCATACACGTGATCAGGCGAGTTGCCACCAAGAAGCGAGGCCTAAAAGAATCCGGTACCTTTCGATTACTTGAAGCTTTTGTCCTCTCGAGAGTTACTTACGACAAACCCCTATCTTCTCCTCGTCGAGGAAATCATAGAGATGCTTTATATAATGATTAGAAAGGCGGTTGAGCAGGCCATTGGTCTTCTCATGAGTGCGTCCACACTGAGGCTGCTTAGCACGGGCTCCATAACACGGTGGAAGAGCTGATAGAAGGCCATCTTTCTAACCAGAATGTCCGACTCAGAACTGCGGTGGGTAACCGCATGCTTCACCAGATTGGCTGGGCAGCCCAGAATGTCACTCCGCTTGACGTACTCCCAGACTCTTGGCGACTAAAACTAAAGATGCTCCCTTTGCTTAGAAATATGAACCCCTCACATGACGAGGGTCAACGAAAAGCACGGGCTCAAGCGCTAAACACCACCCTCGGTGGGGCTCATGCAGTTATCTACACAGACTTCTCCTAACATCGAGGGCAGCAACACGCCATCATCGTGGCTACCTCCAGAACCAACCTCCTTGTGTGTACCTCGCTTAAGACCCAACAAATGACGGCAGCAGAAGAGGCAGCCATCACCTTGGCTCTCGCTCAACCAGGGGTTCGGAGGGTAGTCACCGATTACCAGCAAGCCTACTGGAATTACCAGTCGGGTTGGGTGTCCTGACCTGCACTGTGCGTGCTAAAAAACCACTCCCCAAACGGTTCCATTTAGCTCATCTGGACACCACCTCACGCTTCAATGTAGGGCAACAAATACGCCCACCCAACAAGCCTGCGCTTTTACCTCCCGTGCTATGGAGGTGCACGAGGACGGTCACCCGCTTGTCACGTCTAGAGAGATAATCCAGCATTATCGCCTTCTGAGACAGACCGTACCTTCGCCTTACCCTGACCTTTCCAGAGAACAACAAACTACCCTACGGCTCATACAATCCGGGCTCCTTCCCACAGCCTACTCGTCTTCACGTAATGCATCCGAATCGCTACGACGCTGAATGTAAATTTTTCTCAGAAGTAGGAATACTCCGCCCCGTAATCGTGGTGTGCGACTTTAGCCCTGAGCACCATCTTCTCTTTCCGTCAACTACCCAACAAGAGCAATGGGAGATGCTGCTGTCCAGGCCCTCTCTACCTACCCAGCTTCAGCGGGTGGACAGAACACAGGCCGCACGGACTGCATATGGGCCCCACAGAAGAAGGAATCACTTCCCAAGGCTGCACTCTGGGCCGTTCCGAAATCTTAACAGAAGTATTTCTTCCTCCTCCTTCTCAGCCGCAAGTCTCGTCGCCTCCGTCCGCGGCGCAGAGACGGAGAAGTCAGATCGTCTAACACCGGGTTGGAGCTTACTTTGATTTTATAAAAAAAAGTTTCCACTCTTGCTACACCAATACAACTCAACCAAACACCGTTCATGCATCATGCATTGATTTAACCTTACCAAGAATATCTCTTTGAAGTAATAAATGGTGTGGTTAAGTGGATTTCACTTCTCTCTGGTTTTACTATTTGTAGAGCGATGTGAGTGATTTTAAGTGACGTCGCATGAGTAATCGTTATGGGTGCCGTTTACAGCTTTGCTTTCCAACCACATTCACGGGGTGGATTGGCGCGAGATTTTTTTTAGATTACACATATTTATAAAGGATACAAAGGAAGTGAAACGTGTAGAAGGGTTGAGCAACGCATAATACAAGCATAATAATTTGAGGTTCCTCAGTTTATAAAAGATACCAACAAGGAAAGTGCACTCAAATAAGCCATAAAAAGCAACTTGTGTAAAGAAAAGAGATTGGTATACAGACCAACCATACGTTGCGCAAAACATAACGAACAATACCGCGCCGAGCGGAACCGTAAAAAAAGTCTCAAAACCATGAGTAATCAAGTAAGAACACTGCGGGAAGTTTGCGCATGCGGGTATATAGTATTTACTACAAAGCAAGAAAACAAAAGATAAGGAACATTGTGAGGCAAATCGTACATATTGTATTCCCAGAAAATACATTACAGATAAGTTAGTACAGTCAAAATTCGCAGTGACTGAACATGATGCTGTACGTTATGTAGACGCAAGTTTAGGGGTGCTCGCCGTGAAGTGTACAGAATACATAACATCCGAGTCCACACTTCATAAAAATTAACTTTGCATGTTTTACTTTCCTGCCAATCGGTAATGTTAGCGATTCTGGACAAAAAATCAGTAGGTGAATCCGTGTTAGTAACCGATGGGTCCAATCAATCAATCAATCAATCAATCAATCAATCAATCAATCAATCAATCAATCAATCAATCAATCAATCAATCAATCAATCAATCAATCAATCAATCAATCAATCAATCAATCAATCAAACAGCTTTATTTCCTTTGAAAAGGAGGAGTACGGGACTAAAAGCTGGAGCAGCTTGACGAGGTCCCGACCCCATCACAAGTCAGCAAAACAGCAGCATGATGATAAATCAGGAACAACGAATGCAAATAAATTGACAAATGTTACATAACATCGCGTAATACAAAACTTTTGTGACATAACGCAACAACAGTACAGAAAAGTTCATAGGCATAGTCATGAAGTGACGTGAACACTAAAAGCAGCAATTTAAAAGAAAAGGGAATAAAGTTCAAGGCTTGTACTATTCCGAGGATGAAATGAGCTGGGCGAAGTGTTTGATGAGATAATTTGGATTATATGACGGATCAAAATCTTCATGGTTTAATAAATTTAGCAAGGAAGGTAGTTTGTAATACAGAGATTGTTCATCATAAGTTGTTCTAGGTGTGGGTACAGCAAACATTTCTTTGTGCTTTGTTATGCGAACACTTGTGTTGCCTTTTAGCTTAGCAAGTTTTAGTATGGTATCGGTACCATACTTAACGAAAGCTTTGTAGCACAACATTAACCGATAATCATACAAACAAAACACAGGATGAATTTCGTACAGTGGAAACAGGTGTTTTGTTGAAGAAGTATAATGCACGGTAGCAATATGACGTATGGCTCTTTTCTGCAGTAAATACATCTTGCGTAAATTTTTGACACCAGTAGTACACCACACTATGCTGCAGTAATGCAGCAGAGATGATACCAATGCATTGTAAATCATGATTTTTACCTTTGTAGGGAGAATTCGTCGCATACGTGCAAGGACTCCAATTGCGGATGACAACTTTGACTGGAGGTTCCATTCTCGGATAGCAAGCGGGAAGGAAGAATATTTGAAGGCGTCATTATTGCAAGGGTATTCAGTCAAAGTGTGCGCGTGTTTTTGCCTTGTTTGCCAGGACTCTGAAGGGTGGATGAACTTGTATGCGTCGATTTTATAATGATTGTGCAGTAGTTGAAAGAGAAATTTTAGACGGGCTTGTTTAGCTCTAAACTGAAGTGTATGAAGTCCACAGTCCAATAGCATATTAGTTGGTGAGTCAGTACGTTTAAATTTATTGCAGATAAATCTTACAGCTTGCCTCTGTACCTTTTCTCGTCTTTTTATGTTAGTGAGCGTATAAGGGAACCAAACGGTGCTGACGTATTCTTATACTGGTCTGAAATAAGGGGTGTAGGCTAAAAGCTTAGTTGATTTTGGTGGGAGCCGTAGACACCTTCTAATATAAAATAATTTGCGCAACGCAGTGGAAGTAATGTGAGTGATGTGTAAGTCAGATTTAAGGTTGGATGTTAAAATTACGCCTAAATATTTGTGTTCATGTACTTTCACTAGTTGCGTGCCGTTAATGTTGTAAGGGTAATTCATGGGTTCTTTCTTTCTTGTTACGGTCATGCACACTGTTTTTCTGAGGTTAATCTTCATTTGCCACTTAGTACACCAGTTATCAAGTTGGTTTAGAGATTCCTGTTGAGCGACCTGATCTTTGGAACTATTGATTTCTTGGTACATAATGCAGTCGTCAGCAAAAAGTTTGCTTTTAGAAGAAATGTTTGTCGTTATGTCATTTATAAATATAAGAAAGAGCAGAGGGCCAAGAACTGAGCCCTGGGGTACTCCGGATGTTACGGGCATGCTATCTGAATGTACATTTTCAAAGATTACAAATTGCGAGCGGCCGTATAAAAAGTCTTCTATCCAGTTTGTTAGGTTTCCAGTACCGAGTATACTTTTGAGTTTTGCGTTTAATTTTTTATGACATACTGAATCAAATGCTTTTGAAAAATCTAGCAGTATCAAGTCTGTCTGCGAGCGGTTATTAATAGGAAAAGCGAGGTCATGTACAACTTCAGTTAGTTGCGTTGCTGTTGATAGCCCTTTTCTAAATCCGTGTTGGTAAGGTGATAAGGTGCCTTTTGTCTCTAGGAATAGTGTTATGTGCTTCAGAATGATGTGTTCAAGTAATTTACATGATGTGCTAGTGAGTGAGATGGGTCTGAAATCAGATGGGTCTTCGCTGTTGCCTGTTTTAGGTTTCGGTGCGACCTTTGCTTTTTTCCAATCATCCGGAAGCTTTGAAGAAGATATAGACTTACGGAAGACCAGTCCTAGATACCGGCTTCACCATTCCGCATAACGTCTGAGAAAATTGTTGGGGATTTCATCGGGCCCGCATGCTTTTTTAGGATCGACGTTCAGCAAGAGGTTTAGAATTCCCTCATGAGTGATAATCAAATGGTCAATTAAAATATCATCGGCGAAAGTTGTTATCTTTTATGAATACATATATATATATATATATATATATATATATATATATATATATATATATATATATATATATATATATATGTCATATTTGTTGCAAATTACTTGAACACATTATAGTGAATTATTTAAATACTTGTCTTTAACAAAATAGTGTAATTTACAGCACGCAACATGGCTTCTGACGGGGATTATCTACTACTACGCAATTATAAGCAACTGTTAACGAGTTCTCCCAAGTTCTGGACAAGGCTGGACAGGTTGATGGCATCTTTATGGACTTTTCTAAGGGCTTTGACAAGTTCTCCATTTCAAGCTAATAAACAAAATGAAAGATATCGGTATTCCTTCAGAAATAATAACTGCGTCATATCATAATTAACGAACAGAAAACAGTACGTAGATATAAACGGTGTCAGCTCTGGTTATTTGGAGGTGTTTTCTGGAGTCCCGCAAGGGTCAGTTCTCGGGCCAATACTGCTTAACATTTATATTAACGATCTAGTTCAAGCCATCCAATCTGGCGTGTCTGTTAAGTTATTTTTAATACCATATATTCCATCTCTGAGCAGCGTGACTTGTGTGAGAACTTAAACTACATAAAAGAATGGTGTAAAGAGTGGGGAATGGTAATTAATTTTGAGAAAACCGCATGTTTATGTCTGAGTAACAAAATCCGAAAATTTGAGTTTACTTATAATGTAGGCGGATACATTATCAGGTAAATAGAACAATTCAAGTACTTGGGCGTAACGATTGCATCGAAGCTTAGCTGGACAGCACATATTTATGGCATATGTTCTGCTGCCCGAAGAAAATTAGGCTTTCTAAAATATAAATTGGGTCGTTATTCTAGTTCAATAAAACTTAGAGCCTATAAAGCCATAGTTAGTCCTTGAATATGCTACGATTGTGTGGGACCGGCATGCGGCTGGGAATATACAAAAAATAGAAAAAAATACAGCAATTAGCTGCTCGATTTATATTCAATCATTATAGACGCCGTGATTCGCCGTCAGCCATGTTGCAAGATTCGAACCCCGAACTTCTGGCCGATCGAAGGAAAACTGTACGGCTTAACTTTTTCCCCCTCGTATACTTTTGCAGATCAGGATTGCATGCGAAGATTACATAACAAAGGGCACAGCCAGGGCTTCACGTCATAAACATAGTCTTAGCATTTCAACTATATTTGCCCGTACTAACATTTACGAGTATTCGTTTTTCCCCAGAACAGTTTCTGATTGGAATGCTCTGCCCCATGATTCCCCTATGCTCGACACGCCGAGATGAAACTATAACTTTTTCTTGTCGCTTAGGTCTGCTACTGTGCCTGTATTTGTCCTTGTTTTTCGTGTCTAGTGTAACATGAATTTTGTACTGCAGTGTACGTATATTGCATGTATGCAGAAGAATTTTAAACTGTATCACCCTCTCCTGCATGGACCATACTTGGTCCGCAGTATATGATAAAAAATATTAAATAAAGATGTGCCACCCATCGGGTGTGCGAAATCATGAAAAAGTATCAGTGATAATGAGTGAAAAAAGACGGAACTGGCATCTCTGTTGTTACTACGAAAACCCTAAGAAAGCTCCTATCAGCAAGGCTTGAATAGTGCGCCAGCATCCCTTCCACACCGATCCGACTCACAGTTTCCTTCTAGGCTTACTTGCATGTCTCATTTGCTACCTTGAGACTTCATTGCAATACACAAAATCAAAGAGGAGGGGGGAGAGTTCATTTTGCTAAGATGGAATCGCAGAGTCGGCTTTACTGTAGTGCACTGAGCAACCTTAAAGTCGGCTTCACTATTGTACACAACTCCTTGCTGCCCATTAGCCATTTTACCACGGCATTGAAAATAGCCAACATTACTAAGTCGGTGCCTGACGAGTTTAAATAAAGCTCTCCGTAGCCCCACATGTGTCCCGACGAAGCACCACGCGTTACAGTACAGACACCCGATTTCACGAGCGGAGTAGCTCTGCAACACCCCAGCTTTGCTTATTGAGACCTGACGCCTTTTTTTTATATAAGCAGCCTAGCATGTAATAAAATGCCTCCCCGCTTGCCCAGACAAGTGACAGAGAGCCTTGGGCGAGTTTTCACTGAGCGGCAGGACGCAGAAGTGTATAGGTGCAGCACTGAAGATGGGCTTCCGTGCATAGAGAAGTGCAATTCTCTTGTGATAAAGGAGCTTGTCTTCTTCAGCATTGGAATTTTTATTTCGTGCAAAAATTGTTTTTCTGTGTTTTCTTGTAGTTTTTCGGAACTCATTGGTGCATAAACAAAAAACTGAGATGATAGTGCAAATATTTGAGATGATAGTGTAAATAGTGCGATTTATTAATATTCAGGCATGGCTATTATTATGCCATTGGGCAATTGAAAGTTTTTGAGTAAAAATATATTTTTTTTCATGAACGATACGACATCCTATGACAACAAAGAAGAAATAAAGCTGGTAGTAGAAGTTTTTACATATATACGGTGATTTTAACAAACCAAGATTTCATTTTCCGTACCCGCCGCGTCATCATACCTGGTGTCCACTCTTTTTATAGCGTCCAGCTCCACGAAAACGCAGCAGTGGTGGTTTCAAGAGGCATCTTTGAAGAAATTTACCAGAAAAGTAGCAGGTTTGGTTTTGCTTCCAAGGTGCTAAAGAATATTTTGTGTGGTGTCGTCAAATGACGACACCAGGGCCGAAAGGGTTCTATTTGATTTGCGATATTCTTTGCGGCATCGTAACCACAAGCGGCCTGTGTCCGCTTTGTCGCGCTTCGGGCTATTTCTGCTCTAACGCTTATATTAGCATTATTAATGATATGTTAGTCCCTACAATCTCCACTGTCTTTTCGTGCCTTGCTTCTTTTACCTGCAACATAACCTTTCACTAGTGCCTACAGCTCACGCAGTGAAAGCACCCCTTCACGAAGCGGCCCATCACGACTTTGCCTTGTGCGCCACGGGGAGCGGACCTAAATAGGAATAAAATGTGTGGGACGTTATAAGGTCGAGACTATCCGAGATGCGCCTCCACAATGTATCGCTAATCGATCTTGGTATGCCGTGGAGGAAAAATGACATACGCCCATATACGACCTGGACCTCGCGCATCGCTGTACAACTCCCTGGATAAGCACATTGCTGGATAAGCACATTGCTGCTGTTTTAAAGGGCGGCGAAGAAGTCTTCTTCATCAACTTCCAAGTTTTTCCTTCACAGAAATCCTCCTCAAACACTCCTGGAGACCTCAAAAAGCGCCAAAAAATTGACCTATACTTTATGGCACGTTGGCTGTTGTGTTAAGCTTTCGCAGGTGCGTGCATGAAATAAAACCAACGTGCTAGTAGACTACTCGGCTTACGCATTTAATATTCCTGCTTGGCGCTCGCAGGAAGTGGCAAATGAGATGAAACAATACGCATAATTAAAGGCGGCACTGGGTGCGGCCCAGGCCTTTGGCTTGTTTTTGGCAGGCAGTGAAATACCCTTAGGATGTTTTATCAGCGGTGTTTGTGTAACTGTAAATAAAATAGCGTGACAGACGATGTTCAAGCTGCAGAAAAGTACAGCGCATACGTGTTCTCTGGCTTATATCGCTACGGGCCATCGTGATGAGGCTCTGACTAACCCACCGGTCGGTGCTCCCATGTTGTTATATTTTTCAGAGGGTGCACGTGGTAATGACATTTTATAGCAAAAGCGTGGTGCCCTCTTGGAGTTTGTTCCTATTTGCTTTTTTTTTTTTTTCTAGAAAAGTGTAGACAAGAGCTCCTGCTTCGTATGGGAATTGATTCTTGAAAAAAAAAAAATCTTGTTCGCATTCAAGTTGCTTGTATATAAACAACATATCAGAGGCAAGGCTCACTGATTTTTTGGTTGTCAACAAGCAAAGCGGTCGCATTGCACCTAAAGCAGTACCCGGTGACCACTGGTAGAGATAGACACTCATTCGTGCTTGCTATGAATGATCTTATATGCGCACATTCATGCCCGCGCCAAGCGTCGTTCAATACGGGCGTCTGTAGAGCCAGTATTAACGGCCAGCAATGAAGAAGCTACAAATGGGCCCAAATCAACGAGGCAGGCTGAGCGAACGGTTGCTTTCGGAGTTGGGGTCCAGGACGATGGGCATCCCGGGTGTCCACAGAATAGGAGTCCCTGCGTGGTCTCTTGTGTTTGCCTAACGCCGGCGGCACCCCTGAAAGCTGTGCAAATATATACGCATATGCGTGGTGACGACGTCGTTGCCTCCTTCAGGTCCACGCCACGTGCGTGTATTATGTCTTGCTCGATACTTGCACACTCCATTGCATACACAAAGCATGTTGATAGTGTCCTTAAGCTCAAGCAGGCTGCCGAGCTTTCCGAGAGCAGTTGGTGTATCAACGTATGTAATATTTCTATACAATGCCTATAGCTGTAATCTCTTCTTCCATTTTTAGCGCTGTCTATTGGCAATTCTGAACTTTTAAAGTTTGCGCGATAAGTACGTCTACACGCAACATGCTATTTTAATGGTCGTAGCGTCATTTATGTGTCATGGAATTCTGCAATAACGTTCGATGCGGTATGTTCACCCATGCAAACGTTATCCGCATGGGTGAATCTATTGTATGAGGTTGAGAAGTGCAGTCAGGTTGCCCAAAATCAGTCGTTATGGTCAAGCAGCTGCTCTTGAGCTTTGTTAAGTGTGCCGGGGGATCACCGGCGACAACAGGGGGATGCAAAAGGGCCACTTTACTCCACCGCCGCCCCCCCCCCCCCCCCCAAGCCAGATCAGCACAATTTCCCTCTTCCCCTCTTCTCCCCTGCAATGCAATGAGTTTAGCCCCCTCCAGACAAAATCCTGCCGACGCCAAGGCGGGGAGCGGGTAGTTTATAGTTTATATATGGCGAAGAAAGAATAGTGGCAGTGGGTACAGCATTTAGGATGGAAGCGATATTGCTGTCTTTCTAACAGAACAGTCGCGCTTATCACGTAGGTGAAACGCTGAGGCCCGAACCGCGGCGAGTGTGAAGGAGAGAGAATCAACAGGGGGATTGTACTGAAGCTTGAAGGAGGCGTCCTCAGTCCAAGATGCCTTGAGCGCGGGCAGCATCGACAGCCCTTTGAGCCAGCCGAAGTTAGTCGTCCAGGCCGGTGCTCGCCAAGGCGCTCTCCTAAAGCAGCAGAAAGTTGCTGGTTGGGGGGAATCAGTGGGGATTGGTCACCCCCGCCGACCATGTGAAGGAGTTACAAGCGTCGCTAAACACGGTTTTTTGGCTAGATAGCTGCGGGTATAAATGCAGGGACAATCGCCTTAGAACGTTGCACCACTAAATACAGCAGTGCGTGCTGTCTCCCCTTCCAGCTTGATGGTGCATAAAGACATAAGCTCCGCCATACCGTCTCGTACAAAGGTCATTCTAGGTCCGCCCCTGTGCTCGGGAGATAATATTTGGGTTACTTTAGCGGATGTTACGAGCACACTACGAGTGCAAATAATCCTCGCTCGGCTACCCGCCCATATGTTGTTTCAGCGCAGAAACGTTTATTCATTAGCTCACGATGGCCGGCAGCACTCAGACGGCAGCAGTCTTCGTCCCCTTGCAGGACACCAATACGTTCCTCTTCTTATAGATGGAGCGAATAGACCAAACGTTTTCCCCACATGAACGACTATAATGCACATTTATGTATCTTGTTACAACAAAGAAGGTACGGTATTTTTTCCCCTCTGAGAAGTGAGAGTGTGTAAATCGCCGAAAAAATCGGAATTCGTGTGACTAAGTATATCTTTGGGAACGGAGTGCGCAGTACAATCTGAAACAACGTTGCACTTGAGAGCTGCTCCATTGTGAGCGAGAGTGTCGACTAGATAGTTGCGACCGCCGCTCGAACCAAGCGCGAAACAAAACCCTAATGCTTTCATCTTTGTTTTGTAGTTCTCGCAAAAACAAAACCAACTCCCAACTTTTCTCAGAGTTTCTACATAAAAAATAGGTGTGTAAGGACGATGATGTGTATTCTCCCTTTATGACTCTTCGCGTTTTGTTGCCGCTGCCTGACAGCGCACTCCTCTCCAGCGCTGAAAGAGTGCCGCCCGATGGTTCGTTCTCGCAGAACGTCGCCCTCCACATTCGCACTCGTCATTGCCAACGGTTAGTAAGGCTTGCTTGACTATGCTCTTGATCTAACTGGATGTTTCTGGTAAAGACTACGCTCCGAGATGAACATACGTAAATCAAACGCCGCAGCATTCAGTTCCCCGACCCTCCAGGGCACGCGTTAATTTGATTGCTTCATTTTTTTATTCATTCATCCATAGGAGTCTGTGCTGTTGAAAGTTTACTCCAGAGCACATGTTCGCTGTAATGAACTTTATTCCGTAGGCAAACCTTCTGTAACCTATGACTTCAAGAAAGTTAGAAAAGTGGTTAAGTAGACACCCTTCAGCCCCGTGAACGGCGTTGGCAAATTGATGGAGGGGATGATTTCGGAGCGCCTGGTTTGGGACTTCAAAAATTTCACGAATCTCCACGAAGTGAATCATGACGAGTAGGCGAAGCACTGGGGATCGTTCTTACCGTGTGAAATTGCCCACTCGCGCATGTAAATGAGTGACAAGGCGTGTGTACAGTATCTACAATTCTAATTCCAATCCAATCCGGTACAATTGAACTAAATCCAGTCCAATCCAATCCAATCCGATCCAATCCAATTTAATGCTCCTCGCGCATGCGCAGCAATGTGTACACGGACGCAAAGGGACAAGCCACGGACAAAGTGAGGTCCTAAGGTGCTTCGCCCCCTAAAACAGGACGCTGTACCGATCCCATATATCGGGCTTCATGCGCAGTAGGAGTAGCCGAGATGATGCCCTTGTGCCAGCATAGGACGCAACTCGGGAGGTGGTGCCGAAGAACATTACCATTGCTGTTTTTCTAGACATCAAGACTGCGTTTGACAATGCCGCCCACGTAGCCGTTCGCCTATTAGGGTCGCAGTAAGTGTCAGGGGAGAGATATTTGCGGACCTTTGCGGCTAGTATCAGCACAGAACGGAGTACAGGACGGAAAGTATACCCGTCGCTCCATATGACAAGGTGTTCCGCAAGGTGGTGTCATTATAATTAGTTCCATTTTTTATTAAATCTGCCTTGTTGGTAGTCCAAAAGATCTACCCTCTCTACTACCCCCCCTCCGCAGCCCTTTGCTATTGATTCGCAATGTATGTCACAAGCGTTGCAAGGATTATTCTGATTAAACGTGCGTGCATTTGATCGCCTGAGCGGCGATGTTGCCTTTGCCACAAACTTTCTCTTCAAAATCAGGCTGGTGCCATCATTTGTGTCCCGTTTTCGGTGTTAGGGAACCCACTGCGCCACGCGTCGCCCGTGCTTATCGTCGGCCCGAGCGACAGCGCGTAGAAATACTGATGTATTGTAGGGTGTAACCCGCTGACGCAACGCAGGCGATGAGGCGCGCCGCAGTGGAAGGCTCCGGATTAATTTTGACCGTGTGTGCGCCGAAATCTCGCACACGCGGGTGTTTTTGCTTTTCGCCTCCATCAGAAAAGCGGCCGCCGCGGCCGGGAATCGAGCCCGCGACCTCGTGCTCAGCAGCACAACGCCTCAGCCACTGAGCCACCGCGTCGGGTCGAAGAAATACTGCTGGCGAGGAATATTTGCATGAGAGAGAGAGAGAGAGAATAAACATACCTTTGATTTCGAGCTCAATTCTGCAGGGTGGTGAGGGCACCGGCCCGGTGGGGGGCGTCCGCCAGTCCGGGATGTGCTGGTACTTGACAGCTGCTCGCGCCCTCTCTATCAGCATGCGCTGAATCCAGAGGTCCGAGCTGTACAGCCGGTCCAACCACTGCTCGTATGTGGGACGGGTATTGGGTGTGAGGGATGGGGATTGTTGGCATTCCCATAATAGATGGTACAGGGTGCCTGGCTGGGGGAAAAAGTGGCAGGTACTATAATATTGGGTGGGGTAGATATGGTGGAGAAGGGTACAGTGCGGGTAGGAGTTGGTCTGTAGCCGTCGGAGTGTGGCCGCTTCGGCTCTGGAAAGGTGGGAGTTGGGTGGAGGGAACCGTTGACGCTCGTGTCTGAAGTGTGAGAGGATGTCTGCCTAACCATTGAGTGCGTGTGTGTGTGAGGGGGGTGGGTCTTCTCCGTGTCTTGGCTCTCTTCGGAAATTGCCCGGAGAGTGTGTACTCGGGCAGCGGCGTGTGCCGCCTCATTTACGTCGAGGAGCTCGTGTGCAGGGGTCCAAACGATATAGATGTCGGGAAGCTGCGGGATGGTCTTAAGGATCCTGAGGGCGATGGGTGATATGCGGCCGATCTGATAGTTGCGGCATGCTACTTGCGAGTCCGTGAGGACTGCGATGTTGTGGCTGCTAGGGCGTTGGCAAATCCCTCAGCGGCGTTTGGAGTGGTGGTGCATATCGTGGCGGCTGTGAGTTTAATTCCCTGGTGGTCCATCACCGTGACTGCGTGGGTCGGTTTGCGGGTGTAACGAGCGGCGTCCGTGTAGCCCGTCGTAGGATTCACTCCGCACTTCTTTGTAACCGCATCGACCCGCGCTTTGCGGCGTGCTGTGTTGTTATGTGTGCTCCTTATTCCGAGGCACGGGAGCTACACGAATGTGTGGGCCGATGGGGAGGGGGACACGTTGTGGCTCATCTTCTTCGGGTGGTACTGGATATGCGAGGCGTGTAAGGATGACTGGTCCGGTAGGTGTGAGATTGAAACGGGTAGTTAGGGAGTAACAATGAGATTGGTGAAGTTCTTTCAAGGTGTTGTGTACTCCTAGTGGAAGCAACTTGCACGTCGATGTTGAGGGGAGTAGACCTAGGGCAAGTTTGTAGGCTTGGCGCATGAAAGTATTGAGCTTTTCTTCTTCGGCGGATTTGAGAGACAGGTATGGTGTGGCTTAGTTTAAACGACTGATTAGTATTGCTTGCGTTACAGTGAGAGTATCTTTCTCCTGAAGGCCGTAACGGCGGTGGGCGATGCATTACACGAGGTGCGTGAGTTGTGTGAGGGTGCGTTGTAACGCCGGTAAAGTTTGAGAGTCGCTTCCGTATTTGGGGGTGCTGAGAACCAGTATGCGGAAGTGGGAGGCTGTGGGTACTGGTTGGTAGTTGATTGTTAACTCCGGATCTGGGATTGGGTCGGCTCGCTTATAAAAAAACAAAATCGAGAAAAAATCTGCCGTGATCGGCGGATCTTATTCTCTTTGTCAGTGTGTCTGCTCTCTCTGTCTCTAATGCACCGGCAATCATTCATCCACCATCAAGGCAGGAAATCACAGCAGGATCCACCGGCCGAGTTCGGCGCCCTGCTGCCGACAAACCCTTGAAGAACACCTCGGCCAAGGCCATCAGTGACGTGATCTGTGGAGCTACTTCAGCCGTTGTCCTGCAGCAGCCACGGGAGCTGGCATCGTTTCACAGGTCACGTCCTAAATATCCTGAAAAATGGTTGCCACAAGTCGAGCGGGCCCGATTCCTCAACGAATGAGATGACGAAGGAGCACCAAGGCAACTATTTTCCTGCTTCGAGGACACATCTAGGGTCTGGTTCGAGAATAATGAGAGTTTCCTAACGCAGTAGACCTTAATTAACACAGAATTTCTATACTTGCGCAAAAAGAACGTGCTTTTGCTGCGGAGGTGCATCTAATGACGGGGCTATACTATTGTTCAATGAAGTGGAACGTTATTTTGGAGCTCTGTCCCCATCATAACCGAGGAAAAAAAATCTTCTACCGAAACAAAGTTGGCTGTGCATCTGCTCCTTTCGTCACAAAAGTCGACGAAAGAGGACAATCGGCTGGCGCCTATGCCAAGTAAATGCCTCCCATCTCTTTCCGCTCACCTCCCGCGCTTTTCCTTTCCCGTGTCATTCCTCCCAAGGGAACACGCGAGAGGTTCGCTCAAGTCAATTCAAATTTACCGCGTTCCACTGCTCCACGTCGGGTCCCTCGATGCTAGCACAGCCGTACGGCGGAGACGCACGTGAATCGAGGCACCCTACTACAACGTTTATAAAACCACACTGCCCTACTCCACGAGCGTTCCAAGCGGAACGTGGAGCCTATCTAGTGGAACATTTTGTTGCTGTTGCCGTTTGATTTTTTTAAATGTCGCCAGGAGCTACAGCAGCGCGCGCAACCGCAGGCGACGGTTCTCTGCTATTGATGCAGTATTTCATTTGTTATGGCAAAAAGCAAGCTTTCATAATTTTTAAATAAAGAAACACAGAAAATATCATTTATGTATCAATTTTCCGCCTTATATTTGCGTAATGTTCTGTTTTGTTCAACAATGCTGACAAGTATGAACATTACACCGGACTTAGATGGTTACATTTGGCTGTCGGCATATAAGAATATTGCGCAGCTTTTGTTTCACTTTTGCCGGGTGGCTGTATGGAGTCACATTGTTATTTTTAGGCGACCCGTGTAGTATTTAGCACAGCGGGTCTTTGTATCAGTTATTATTAAACTTTCTTTTAGACAGACACACAGACAGACATACAGACAGCCCAAAATTTCTGCGTTTTAGTAGCTAGAGAAAGACTATCGCCTTTTAAAAAAACGAACGAAAACCAGTTTTTACCCTAGATATTTTCATTCTTCCACACGTAGCCTTCAGTTTAAAATCCTGACTAAAATCTCCATGCTTCGGCTGCTTGATTATGGCTCAATAAGAACTGAGGAGACATTCCGATCTGGCTCTGTATAAGAACCTCCAAATACTTCCGGATTAAGAAAATCGGCTTCAAACATTTAAATGAAAATTGGGGGAATAGTTGCGCGGACTCATACTGTCAGCTGTGAAATCCTACGCACACAAACTCGAGATTGAGGCATCACTCAAACATGCGCCGAACACAAATAATTCGAGTGCACGCAAAGGAAGCCCAATTGGGAACTTGGATATCCCGAGCAGACGTTGATACGGTACAACTTCAAAACGGTCATTCCATTACATTCTTTAAGCCTTGAAAGAAGATTATAAATGAGCCGTACGTTATTAATTCGACAATTAATTTCTGACAGCGTGCTTGCAAGTAATCTTCTCAGTTTCCATTTCTTGGACAGCGAGTAGAAAAACAAGAGTAAATATATAATGTTCGTCCGGCATGGCTCGTGTTGCATGGCTCAGAAGCAAGGCCCCATTTTCTTCAAAATGAGGGCAAGGCAGTCTCTGATACTAATTAGCTACGGGCGTATTATTTTCTATCAAGCTCCAATCACAGAAAAAGCAACAAATTTACCGTTTCAAGCTCTTTAATTAACTGTCAAGACCTCATTTCTATCTTGGGACTCGTTTACTTGCACGGCATCGAGCCTGCTTGCCGCTCCTAAGGAACACTCTTGGTTCGAACACTACCGCAGTAGATATTCGGTCGATACTTCTTGCAATTTCGGATTAGGTAAATCATAGGAGTTCTCTATGCTTGCGGGCAGAAATATTAATTATTCCAACACCTCGTAGTCCAAGCGGGGTTATATTCAGGTTAAGTTAGGTTGAGTCGTATGCTTGAGTATTTACGTCGTGTTTTAATTGTGGATTGTATTTATTGGTGGCTAATCCTTTTCCGCTGACGCTTGTTTTGTGCCAATTGGGCAGAGCTACGGGTTAAAAGAGCAAGATGAAGTACAAAAAATGTGGTTGATCCTTCTTGCATAGGAGTCGGTAACGCACGAAAGTGAAATGTGCCTTCACAGGAGCATTTGAATGTCTATTGCGCATCGATATGAACTTGCACATGGCTATTTATGTTTCGTCGGTATGGAACCGTTAGACGTAACAACATGAGACACAGGATTACACGCGCCGGAGCAGTGCATAAATTCGATTGAAACCCCAAGCGCTCGCAAACCGTGCGATCGAAAACCGAACGGGTACGAACAGCGAATCGTATGGTGAAGTACCGGTCCGCTACAGCCAAAGGAGCATGATTTGCGGGCCAGCAGCAGTCTTGTGGCTGCGCTTGGCGAGCGACGTACTGCTGGCGAGCGACGTGCTGCCGGGGGCGTCGCTTCCGCAAAGGTACGACCACATTGGTCCTGCTCTAAGGCGTGTACGCCAGACACTTGCGCTGCGACAAGCTCAGGTTGTGGAACGCGGCGGCGGCGTTCCACAAGCTGAGCGGTTTTCCACTTAGGCGGCGGACGGATAAACACCGAAGCTTCCCCTGCTATACGCTGCCCTATCGAGGCGCCAAGTGTCGGCGCTCATTAGCGTCATGACGCACTACTTCGCTTCTCCTCTCCTAGACGGCAGCGCCATCATATTGGAAAAGCTAGAGGGAAGGACATAACGCGCGTCCGTACAGCTATGTGGTCATGTCTTCATGGCAGAGCGTTTCACACCTCCCGTTGCGACCAGGCTGTTCGTGGACTCGAATCCTAGCGTCGCCGCGCCAATGGGACTTTTTCTGGTTATGTCATTTCCGTGACGCATATGACGTCAGTGAGGTTTGTGTATCCCGGCATAAAAAAACTTTTGTGTTAAAAAAACCATCAGCGACTCCGTCTGCAAATGTGGATTACCAGTGAAACGTTAGTCATCAGTGCGCATTATTTTACGCGGCGTCCTTTTTTCGACGGCAGAAGGGAAGTAAAATTAAAATTGGAGAACGGCAACTCGTCTTGATCACCGGACCGTCGCTCCGCGGAGTCGGAGGTGACGAAACAGACGAGCACTTGCAACGCCCACAAATAAAGGCCGGTGCGGACGCAGACCTAGCCGACTTGGGTCACACAGCGGTGAACCTTTCCGGAGAAGCCTTTATTATCTACCCTACTAATCCTGAAAAGTGTGCCTATTGGAAAATAACCGACCCACAATGCCCATCAAAGTGATAAGACGCATAAGCTTGAAGGCCAAATCAAGGTTTTGTACCGCGTGAACAAAAACGACCGTGTATACGAGATTTCGGCGTACGTTAAAGATCCCCAGGTGGTCAATATTAATCCGGAGCCCTCAACTACGTCGCGCCTTATCGCCTGCGTTGCGTCGGCGCTTTGAACTCTACAATCAATCAATCAATATCGAAATTATAGGTCCGCTTGAGCGCTACAAGAAAAAAATAGCCTCACCCGTCTCTTACGTGGGCGTCAGCCAGCCCCTTGGTAGGTTGTGCAGGGCCTAAATGGAGGGTTGTTGGTTAGAGCACTATGCAGTCACAAAAAATAATACAAAAGAAGGTGATCCGTCTCTGGCAAGCGGGCGGCCCGGCTTAGAAATGCAGGGGAACTCAATACGCGCATCTCCTCGTGGTATAAGTTATAGTTGCGTCTTCCCGTACCACGAAATGCAAGGATAATTGATGAAGGACAACTTCCTAGCGAACTTCCCGCGCGGGAAGCAACCGATGCTTGCAGGAGGACGTCTGTGTCTGACGGTGCTTCCATCTTCACGAGATCCCAGATTTTTTTCGCCTTCAACTTCGCATTAGTTTAAAGCCGTTATATTAGCGGTTTCCTCACGCCATGGTTACCTCTAAAGTTCAACGCGACCCCACACATCAACTTTTACATGCTGTAGGTCTCCAAACTAAGGTTTCTGAACGCTACGGGCTAGAATTGAGGCAAATTCTGTCCTTCGGTTCAGGTTTTTCTAGCTTTCTCTTATATGTACTGTCGTTTCTTTTGCATTGCAGGTGAGGTTACTGGTGAAAAAAAACGAAATATTTCGTTCAAAACATTTTTATAACTTCATGATTCAGTTATTAATGGGCCAGAACTTCCACAAGTAGGTAAATTTTATTTTCTACCGCTTAGCTTCCTCCACAAGTTAGCTTGCAAGAGCACGCAGGGCATAATTAACTCCCTGAATCTACGGTGAAATAAAAGGAAGGAGACAAAAAAATTACAACGGAACTACGAAGCGCGGAAGTTCCGAGGGCTCTTCATTAACCATTTCAAGGTTCAAAGGCAAACGAAATCAACAAAAGTCGAGCTTTACTGGGGTCGCCTGCTTCAAAACTTTGCCCTTTCAAAGGGGTCCTCTAGCACTCCTGGCCGTCACGTGCTTTCGACAGCATGCTTTTAATCCAGCGTAATTGAAAATGCTTCATGTTCAACTTTTAATTCGCTTGTATTCATTACGCGTGCCTCGGATGTCCTATTACGGCAAGCGTGCTTCTTTTATCGATCGGTTTGATTCAATTAGTTTTGAGTGCTTGGCGTTGGAAAAGAAGCCCTGATAATTACGAGCAAGCAAGCTTGCAGCGAAACTTGAGCTTTTTCGCAAGCGTCCTTTAAAAAAACTCCAGCTTGGAGAGAATTTTGACGCTAATTAGCACTCTCTCGGTGAACACAAAGGAGCAGCAGCCCGAGGTTAAGACGCTCCGTGGGTGTTTTTCTGGTGCGTTTTTGCTTAACTCTGAAGTAACGATGATGGCCGCAACACGGGGGGATGCGTCTGAATAGCGATGTGGCTCCTTTCCGAAAGCCAGCCCCATCAACATCGAAGCTTTTTCCTTTACAGGATGCAAAAGGTTGCCATTGCCCGCCTGAGTTTAAAGGGGGCCGGGGAACCGACGGATTGATGTGGGTGACGCGGAAATCAGCAAACTTTTCTACCCCCTTGGGTTATTTGAGAACAAGTTAGCAATCTTTGAGACCTGTCGGGGCGGAATATGCGTGTTGAACTCCACCACAGAAAGGTTATCAAAAAAGAAGCGAGCAATAACAGCAGGGCTTACTTGAAATTAGGACCTGTAATGTATACTAACGTAGAGTATCATTTTCTTACTTTTTGTGAGGTGCCCGCTGTATCGAACGCGACTTGAGTAGATTCTGATGAAGAAATAATGTCACTACTTGAGGGACCAAGATAAAGCACGATTACTGACTGCAATATACAGGTGCTCGCAGGATGATCAACCAGTTCCTTCCCTTAAAGTCAACACCGAATATCGGTCGCGGGTTCGATTCCCGGCCGCGGCGGCCGCTTTTCTGATGGAGGCGAAAAGCAAAAACGCCCGTGTGTACGAGATTTCGGCGCACGTTAAAGATCCCCAGGTGGTCAAAATTAATCCGGAGCCCTCCACTACGGCGCGCCTCATCGCCTGCGTTGCGTCGGCGCGTTAAACCCTACAATCAATCAACACCGAATATCGATAACCATACCAGGTACAAAGAAAAAGTACGAGAATAAATGTTCATTATTACTACTATTACTTCAGCGCGAAAAATCTAAACATATAACGAAAATTAGAAGCTTAAAATGGACTCAGAAATAGTGGAGGATGAGGACGAGCGTGCACAGCAGAACGACGTAAAAAGGCCCCAGACGAGCTTAGGCGGGTCAGTGAACGAGAAGAAAGGGCATGGAAGAAACCGGTACACATTAGTTCCAACTGACGTTTGAACAGGCGCACACCTGTTTGGTGGTGAGAGTAAGGTGATTTTTTTGCCCTATTGTCATCCATTATGTCTACTATCAGATTTTAAATATAGGGAGACATGACACATCGAGCCGAGGTTTGCGAAAGATAAGTGTCTTTGACAGATTACTTTTATTGATTGTCGTAATAACGAGAGCCGACTGTTTTACCACGAAAATTACTCGTTATTCCCACAATGTAGCCCTAAAAATAATCACTGTTGTCAAAGTTGCCACTTGAAGGAGATGCAATAGCGATATACGATGTAGTCCCTTATTGCACGGATCTGAAATGGTGTAACCTTGTTGCATTAGGCTCGATATATGAATGAAAAGTCTGGGAGTTTTTTTGTGTGACCATACCGGACTGGAAAAAAAGAATCGGCGCAGCTTGCAGCACTGGTGCCAGTCTGGAGAAACAGCAGAGCTGGCGGCCACTCTCCCTTCGTCGGAGACCCGGCTGTTGCCCCTCACACGGATTTTCGAACGTGCTGCTGAACGTTCGCTACGGCTGGCAGGCCCGGATCATTTCTTCCGCAGGCTTTCACATCTCTCCCGCAGTGGACCGCGTTAACACGCGCTAGATCCCAATTCGGCTCGGCGTTTGTTTCGCGAACTCGGCTTCTGTGCTCCCCACTTCAACCGCGAGCGCACGTGAACTGGCGAGGAGAATAGCACGTGAGAGATAACGCCACGAACGCTGGGAAGGGTATTCTCGAAGGTCTGTCTGGCCGACGCCGGGTGCTCCCCACGAGGCGCACGCAGCGAAGCTCTTTAGCAAATCGCAATTTTTCGCTTCGGCTGGTAAAAATACCAAGAAATTTCCCATCGCGCGCACGTGAGCGCGGGCGTCGCGTTGACCGCCCGGTAGTTAACAAAACCAATAAAATGCCCAGCGCTCGGGTGTGCGTGCCTCGCGACCACCCTACAGCCTCCCCTGCACACGGTCGTAAAGAGAAGCAAACCCATTTCCGAAGACTGGCCAAGATTGTGGCGACCGCCCGGCAGTTAAAAGACCAAGAAAATGCCGAGCGCTCGCGTCAGCGTGCCTAGCGACAACCGCCCAACGTCCCCTACGCACGTTTGTCAAGCCACGTATACCCGCTTAGGGAGATTGGTCAAGATCGGCCAAAAAAACAACTCCAGCGTTCGCCAATCGTAGAACCACTTGCCCGGACCGATAAAGACACGCCTTAGCATACGCCCCTCCAAGGTGATGCCCATTGATTATCACTTTTAAAAAAAATGAGAGATGCTCACACTTATATAAGCAATGATGGAATAAAGGTCCTTGCGACAGCGAATAAGAGCCAAATTGGCGGCAATCGTCGACTTAAACCTTCGTTCATGATGGTCGTGAAGGTTGCAGGCAGCTTCGCTGCCTTCAAGTCTTACAGGTTAGTGTGAGCTTCGTTCACTTTTAAAGACGATAGTCTTTCTTGGGATACCTAAACCCAAAAATTTTGGTCTGTCTGTATGTCTGTTTGTCTGTATGTCTGGCTGTGACTCGATTCAGGCACCCGGCCAAAGTAAAACAAGGCCTCCGAAATAGTCTTATATAGTCACAGCAAAATCTACCTGTCTAAGACCGGTGTAATGTTCATGCTTGTCAACATTGTTGAAGAAGAACAAGACGCCTCGATTCACGCGCGTCTCTGCCGTAGGGCAGCGCTGGCATCGAGACATTTAGCCTGGAGCAGTGGAACGCGGTAAATATAAAATGATTTTTTGGCGTCTTTGCCTTGGGAGGAGCGCGACGCAAGAGGAACAACAGGAGAGGTGAGCGGGAAAGCAAAGGGAGGCATTTACATGGCAAAAGTAAAAAAACACAATCGTCTTTTGTCGACATTTGCGACGAAAGGACCAGATACGCGGCCATTTTTTTTCTTGGTATTTGTTTCGGGTAACGCTCGACGGCGGAACTAAACGCTTAAACAGTTTTGCTGTTAAAACATGTCTTGTAACTCTATTTCGAAGGTTTGGAGGTACTTCGCGGGTTCGTGTGTCGTGATTTTACAGATCCCGACGCGGTTCAACAAGAGTGGTACGCATGTTTCAGCGCCCCAACGGCCTTTGTTGATCTGCGTGTCCGTTCAACCAGATGGATCTGATCTTCGCGACGGTCGCTGGCCAGACGTGCCTCCCTCCCATTGCTCCGGATGGGAAATATTTTCATTTTCATTTTTAATTTTGTTTTCCTTAAAGACTCCCAAATGGGGGTATTATATAAGGGGTGGTGTGGACACGGGAGATAGATTGTGTAGCCACAAAAACAAGGATTTTGTGCGAACATTTATTTTGTGTGAAAACTACTAGTTTGCGTAAACACTGTGCAACTGTATGTTATTAGAGCCCTTACCAGGGTATAACGGAAAGCAAAACAATGAGTACAGTTGTAGCGCCCAAACCGCATGCAGAACGGGCGGAACATGGAACCCTGCGTGCTTTTCCTGGGCTGTTTGGGAACCGGAGCGCTTCTAGAGCAAGCGGTGCGTTGAACGGGTGTTGTAACAGCACGACTTTGCCTAGTTACTCGTGTCTGGAGACGCCATCTGTCCGCTGTCGTGGCGGCCTATTTTACTTCCAAACTTTTAAGGGTGAGGCGTGCTGCATTCTGTCGATCCGTAACTTCATGGCTTCGGCCGTTACATTGTGTCTGTCGGCCCGACACCGGCGGCACGTTTTAGCTCTCAAGGCCACCCCAGCCACTCGTAGAGCCGAATCACCCGAGGAACCATGACCTCTTCTTCTACCAGTCCGCCATGGGCAACGGCTCGGGCGAAACACAATTGAAAATTGGGCGTGCTTGTGATACATTCTCGGAATGTATCATTCTTGGTGAGCACGCGCCCTCTTGCCTTCATTCTATAAATCCGGAACTACAGGAATAATATGAGAAACCGTATGACGATGATTATGGTTATGGCGATGAGGGCCATAATGATGATTAAGATTAGAAGCTCCACTTTGTGGTCTTGTACAGTGACCTAGTAGTACGCCGTTGTCACCTAGTAATTACGCCGAAGGCTGACCTCGCCTTCAAAAAGATGTCAGCCCTGTCTGGTACACTTGTGCAAGCCTCCCTTTTTTCAGATGACTTAATGGTTTCTTCTCTGCTTCTTCCCAACCAAAATTTAAACCTCCATTTATTAACCTAAACTGCTTCCGATTCACTTTTTCAAAACGTCGCAAGCCTGACTCGTAATACTGCATCGTATGGGTATGTCAATTCACCTCATATTTTCACCCCAGTTTCCTACCCCCTTTCGAGCAGTGCCAGACTACTCTGGCTTGCCCAGATTCGGATACAAAGTTAGCCTACAGACCGGAACGAAGACAACCAGTCGAGGTCAAGGAATACCGGACTAGGGGTGCTTGTAACTGAGCGAGGCCAACATCGTCAACCTCTGCTCGATAAACAAAGATTTATTCTCTCTCTCTCTCTCTCTCTCTCTCTCTCTCTCTCTCTCTCTCTCTCTCTCTCTCTCTCTCTCTCTCTCTCTCTCTCTCTCTCTCTCTCTCTCTCTCTCTCTCTCTCTCTCTCTTTTAAGCTCAAAGCCCGCCCCAGCCGGAAACTAGACCGATTACTGAGGCCTGGTAGGGTACCTATGCACACCTTGATTGATATCGCAGGATTTATGGTTCCTTCCCGGCACCTGCGCACGACTCTTCTTTCTGTAGCTTCCCGCAGATACACGTTTGCATTAAAAATCGAGTGAGTGACAACGATATTCGCCCCTTACGCGTGTTTCGCCCGCTTGTACGCCCTAAAAAATTAAACGCCAAACAGTGCTTGCTTGCCTCGTGTCATGAATACGTTAACTTTTCCTTGGAAAGGTCAGCCCTGACTTTAAACTCTGGCGCCTAAAAGTGCTCCGACCACCTTAATACGTTATCGATTCAAGCCCCGCCGTAAGAATTGATTTCGGATATGGCTCTTTCTTTCCCGCCATATTCTATCGCAGTGGCCGAGTCGATTTCATCAATCACACCACGGCTACACGAGCGGCGCCCCAAACGACCGATAGCGAGTTCAAACTACCGCTCTCCGAGGACCCCTCCCTGCTCGAGCGCTGCATATTCTTCTGGAAGCGGCGACTTCGCGCCAACGGATCCGGCTCATATAACAGGCTCTCCGAGCGTATTGTCAAATTTAAAAATGCCGGCGAAGAAAATGGCTCTGAAGTGATGGCTGGGAAGCTCGGGAGAGGAGGAAAAGAGTTCAAAAAGCGCGCCTGGAGAGACAGGGAGGGTGGGAACACGCAGACGCAGAGAATGAGCGGGGGAGAGCGAAAAAGCGGGGCAGTGCAAGCAAGGGGAGAGAGTACGAAGCTGAAATGAGAGCAAGGAAGGATGCGAAGACGTGCAGGCGGAGACAGGGAGAGACGGAGAGGAGGGAGAGCATGGGGAAAGTGTAAGGGCTTGAGATGAGAGGGCCGGCCGCGTCTCGCAAGATTTATCGGTCCCAATCGACCGACCGAAACCTCTATTCCGGAGGATCAGGGGCAGCGGCTCAGGAAATAAATCTGGAGCCACCAGGCGGCGGGCTTCGCCGCACCACATGCGAGCATGAATTGGAGCTATCTGTCCCGCTGACAAACCCCGAGCCTGGAAAGTAAAAAAAAAAAAAAAAAAAAACGCATGTGCAAATCCTCATATGCCGCTAACTTTCTTCGTTTTTAAAGTTTTCTTCTGTCGGGCCCTCTTCTGGACTAGAGGTCATTGTATTTGCTTGTTTACACGGCATATACATATTATTCCTGTTCTCCGTTGAAGTTGTTCACACTGGAACATCTACTGGACGCGTACGATAATTTTATAACAAAGTGGGCTGGACGAGGAATATTATGCTTGTATGTGTCTACAACACAGTAATATAAGTGCAACCCAATTGACTTGGCTAAATTCTATTCTCTGCCAGGTTCTCAGAATGAATAACAAAGAAAGTCACTCCTTCCGATAGTCTAGTTTCGCATAAATTATGTTCTACGCTAATAACAGTCAATTCAAAAATGCCCCATATCCTCGAATATTCGGCCAACTTCACACATCACGAAGTTGCCCATTGTGAACGATGTTTTGCAGAGAGCAAAAAACTGTGACCTGGTTGAGAAGTACGGTCTGTCCAAGTCAACAATCTCAACAAATTTTAAAGACAGAGAGAAGACCTTGAGCTCCAAAAGTAATGCCGACCCGTCGACCAGGAAGCGCAACTGCCCCAATGACATTCAGTTGCACTACCGCGGGCGAGCGGCAAACTGCGCTTCAGGGCTCCATCCAGCGCCCTTTTATCGCCGCGCGACGTACAGGTGACGTCCGCGGCCGCGTCACTGCTCCCGCCGTATGCGTGCTGTGCATTCACGGCCAGAAATTGCTAATTACACATAACGAACTTTCGAATATAACGAACCAATTCAGCGGTACGGTCGAATTCGTTATAAGTTGGCTCGACGTAGTCCTGCCGATGGCGCAAATTTTGCGGCGACGAGAGTTGCACAGCTATGGAGAAGACGATGGAGGAAATTTTTGGCAGCCAAAGCGCCAAAGCCACAGTCCAGCCCATGGGGGAAATTTCGGGACAGGGAAAGTGACAAGGCCACAGACCAGCCGATGGCGGATATTTAAGAGGGGAGCTGTTGTACAAGTCGTAAGTTCGGTGTGTCCGTAAAAAATACCAAGAAAATGTGGAGTGCTCGTGAGCGCGTGCCTGGTGGCGACCGCCGAACGTTCCCGGCACACGCTTTGGCTTTAGCAAAAAAAGAAAACAACAGCAAAAAACACTCCAGCGCTGCTGTCAAGCGCTACAACGCACGTAATGTTTGACATTAGGAACATGACGATATCAATAAATATAACGATGACTACTACTGCCACAGTGCAAAGGCAATGGCGAAACAAGTACATAAACAATTTCAAGAGTACAAATGCGCGGTCATATGTCCTTTAAAGCTCATGTTTAGACGTGAGCACTAAAAGTCCCATCACCACGCCTCCTGCAGCTTCGCTATGGTTCACGGCTTGTGCGACTTTGTGCAAGCATCGCCAGTTGAGCTGGTGGAACTCTATAATGCCGAGGATGACTTTGCACCCACCACTCACCACGAAGAAACCGACGACCTATTCGATGCATAGGACGACGATTACTAGTACCGCAACAATGCAAATAAACAATGATACCACAACTTAACAATGTGTCCCGCAATGCTCACCTACAACAGCTTCGCCATTCAAGTCTTCCGCGTGAGTGCAAGATTCCTTGAACTTTTTGCGGGCAGCCACAGCGCCAAGGCTATATACTACAGTTAATGGCGGAAATTTTGGGGCTCTGAAATTGTCAAGGCTGCAATAAAGCGGACGGCGGAAATTTTGCAGCTGTGAAAGTCACCGGGAAGTAGTCCTGCCGATGGCGGAGGTTTCGGGGAAGCCAGAGTGGAAAGGCTACAATACAGCCGTTGGTAGAAATTTTTGGGCACAGTAAGTGACAAGGCTGTAGTACGTGATTGATTGATTGATTGATTGATTGTAGAGTTTAACGCGCCGACGCAACGCAGGCGATGAGGCGCGCCGCAGTGGAGGGCTCCGGATTAATTTTGGCCACCTGGGGATCTTTAACGTGCGCCGAAATCTCGTACACACGGGCGTTTTTGCTTTTCGCCTCCATCAGAAAAGGGGCCGCCGCGGCCGGGAATCGAACCCGCGACCTCGTGCTCAGCAGCGCAACGCCTTAGCCACTGAGCCACCGCAAGGCTGTAGTCCAGCCGACGGCGGAAATTTTGGGGCGGTGAAAGTGAAAGGGTCAGCTGATACCGAAAAGTGCAGGAAACTTTTTCAAGGATATAGTGTAGCCGCTGACGAAAACTTTTGTGAGCAAAATTTTCAGAGCTATAGGGACCGGGCGGCCGTTGTATGGCACCACCGTCGTTTCAGCGAACAGCGCCGCCCGTGGCGAACCGCTTGTCAGTGGAATGCCGGTGGCGGTCAGCGCAGCGTAGTTGTGCATGGCTTTCTGTCGTTTTTCTGCGGTGCGGCTTGCAAAGCGTACGTAACCCCACGTGCATTTTTCAGATCGGTAATCTTGAGCGTGGATGTGACGTATACGAGGCATGCCATGTGTGTTATTTACGCCCATACTCAGTATTTAGAAATAGCAGACGACGCTCAATGCGCCAAGCTGGAAGTCAAGCTGGAAGTGAAAGTTCGTTGCTTCATGCAATTTTTTCATGCCTGCATGAAGTTTCGCGAATTGAGAAGTATATTGCCGCTAAATGCTCCCACAAAGCCGGTGTGTGCAACCGATCTAGGAATGCTGCGGCGCTGGCCTTTGGCAGTTGATGACGAAACGGCGTCGACGTCGTGCACAAGCGAAAGACAAAGTTGGGGAGTGTCTTCGAAGATTTACCTCAAAACAGAAATTGTGACGGACGACGCTTCCGTAACTTCATTTCCTACGGCTGAAACGTGTTTGATTTCACAGAAATGCTCTTACTACAGTCATCGGGAATCGTTGATAGAATAAATACCGCATGACAGTAGAACGTTATTGCTTGTCGTGGAGAAGCATTGCTTTAAAAGAATTGCAATGGTTGCTGGCTAGTTGGTAAATGGTTTTTCAAAAACCAATTCCTGCGTGGCTGAAGGACGCAAGACTGGAGGGTGCCCGAAACCTGTACTCAGCTTCACAACTGAATGTTGCGGTCGGTTTACAAGCGGCCACCTACGATTGAAAAATCATGCACAGCTCCGTCTAACGACGATGATCGTTTATCGCAAAGTTCTATCATATGGGTTTCCTTGGTTGCCTTCTGGATTTAAACTTTGACTAGTTAAGCGCCAAATTTGACCAGCACGCAGTTTGGTCTTTTGATCGCAGCGTCTTTGACTTTGACCATTTCCCATTCGATTTCGCACGGAGAAAGCTGTGTGTTCAACATCATAATCATTAGACGGAGGGCTAGATGTTTTTGCTGTTTTATTTTGAACTTCCATGCCCCCTCTCCAAATCTAAACTTTTTCCAGCGTGTCGGAAATGTGTCTGTGGTGGAGGACTCAGCTCATGCACCCATAATTGAGGCAACTAATCGCGCGTTTTTGGTGTCTTCACCAGGCATTACATGATTTTTTAGGCACTATGTAAAGAATACTTAAGCATTAAAAAACACCGGCTGACGTTAACACAGCCACATTTTTTAACTATCGGTGCCAGCCTTTATTCTACGCAGGTGGTAAAACGGGAAGGGGAGGAGGGATGGTTTGTAGCTTGGGCTATTGAGTTGGTGAATAACTTTGGCTCTTGATAAAATGACCACCACAAACGTGGGATTTCCACTTCGGCTTTCAGGATCCCATGCTGTCACAGTGTCGCTCACCAAAACCGAAGGTACAAAGCTTACGGTAACAGAAAATGTAAACTACTGCAAAATTTCTACGGCTACACGGTAATCCATCTCGTATGCAGGTGCCTTTCTAAAAAAAGAACACGTATCGAGGTATCCCAGCCCTAAGGCTGGCGTAGAAACCGTAGTCATTGAAACCAGTGAAGATAATTTAAAGTGGTAGAAATGAATAATAATATTGCTAATAGTTTTATTCCTACTCAGATCGCGCGGAGCCAGGCGCAGAGCTCCGCAAAAAGCGCTGGTGTCAATGTCGCCCATTCCCAACCTTACAAGCATCCAATAAGTTTGCGTAGCCGTTAGAGCACTTAAGAAGAAAATAATACTACTAATAGTAGTTTTATTCGTATTCAGAACGGGTGTAGCCAAGCGCAGATCGCTGCAAAAAGCGCTCATGCCATTGCAGCCGATATCCAACTTTAGAAGCGCCCGACAAGTTTACCTAGTCATTACTGCATCTAAGAACCCAACACATCTGTCTAGACTTTGTTTCACCGCACATATACGCTCACAACACCACCACAACATTAAAAGCACCGAAGCAACCACGACAAAAACAACGGGAGGCTGTGTAGTCCAATGCACCGGCTCATTCCACTGACGAGGGGAGCGCCGAGCGGTGGCGCCACCCGTCCAGCTGCCCGGTCCCTAGCTATACTGCAGCCAATAGGGGTAATGTTAGGGAATCCACGGTACCAAGGATATATGGCCCTGCCGATGGCGGAGAAATTGGTGCAACCACAACGTGAAAGTGTCCAGCGGATGGCGAAAAGTTTGGGGCAACCACTGCGCCAAGGGTATATTCCAGCCGATGATATAAATTTTGAGGCGGTGAGAGTACCTAGGGCAGCCGATCGCGGAAAGTTTGTTGCACTAAAGTTCTGAGGCTATAGTGAAGCCAATGACCGAAATTTCGGTGCAAGAAAATTTCCAGGTCTATAGTCCAGACGATGACGGCCATTCTGAGGCATACACAGCGCCAAAGATATGATACAGCCGATGGCGGAAAATCTGGGGCAGCCACACCAACAGAGCAATTATGGCGAAAGTTTTGGTGCAGTAAAAGTTCCAAGGGTATACAGTCCAGCCAATTTCGAAAAATATCCGGCAGTGAACGTGCCAAGGCTATAGTGCAGGTGATGGCGGATAATTTGGGGCAGTGGAAGTGCGGAGGTTATACAGTGCAGCCGATGGGGAAATTTCGGGGCAGCCAATTATAGTTCAGCCGATAGTGGAAATTTTTTCACATCAAATCAAGTCAAATCAGAAGTCTTTATTTTACATTTAACAAAGAAAAGAGCAGCCGCAAAAAAGCCTCTGGTTGAGGCGGCTTGACGAAGCAAGGTTACATACCTTGATAAATATGAAACATAGAAAAAGCACTCGCGAGTCATAACATGACATCATATGGCATCCTCTCGGCATTGGAGTACACACATAATGAAACAGAAACCAATCAGAAAATGAAACATCTTTTGGAATACAACAGTACTAAGCAAGTTTAATATTGACAGAACACGCACAGATACACATACTTATACATAATTAAATTTCTGTTTCTATACAGGTTTATAAAGTAACTTAAATAGACATGATGGCCTCCAAAATCCACAATAGCATAGCAAAGGCAAATACAAAAAATAAATAAAAATATCATATGGACTGTTATGGTAACAAAGCAAATAAAAAAAATAGTGGGCTACAGAGTATAGCATAGCTTATTTTCTAATGTGAACTTTTTATTTGTTTCCTAAAGACGCCGGGAGTGCGAGAGAAAGTAATTATTCATTTAGTTTTACTAAATATGCTTATGCTCTGAAACAAAAAGGTTTGCTCGCAGTAGTTGAATTTTATTTGGGACGCGTACCTTTTTTATGTGCCGGAGTGAGTACTGCGCAGTTGATGCAGTGTCTGTTGTAAAGGACAACTTGTCATCGTCCTTTACAACAGACAATTTACAATCAAGCAGGTTGTTCTGTTGATGAGGAGGAACAAGTTTAACTTGCGGAGAGGAATCCAGACGATTTGGCGACGGACACAAAACAAATATATTGACGGCTTAAATGACATCCCAAATGCAGAAGTGAAAATCAAAACTAAAATAATGGGTACAGTTTCTAATTGAACCAGTCCTGTCCACAAATGTTCGGGCTGACGCGGACGGCGACGATGGCGTCGTTGAGCCGCTTATTGGGACGCTGGCTGTTGGCGCTTTCGTTGCTCTTGCAATGACGCGGCCCTGTCGCTAGTGCGCTCGGCGATCCAAGAGGGTCGTGTTGCGGAAGGTGCTGTGGGGACTCCGCCTCGTCTTCACCTGTCCGGCGGTCCAGGAGGAAGGTGCGGCTCGGTAGAAGAGTTCCCAGGACGTTCTCGCCCAGCCGGTAGCTCCCCGAACCCACCGCTGCCCCCTGCCTCGAGCAATCCCACGTCCGTCCTCCTAGCTTTTAGGGGCGAAGCACCTAGGGGCGAAGGCCTTAGGGACGATGGCAAAGGCTTGTCCGGATGAGATTATATTATATTAGATTAGATTAGATTGGATTGGATTGGATTGGAGAGGAGTGGAGAGGAGTGGAGTGGAGTGGAGTGGAGTGGAGTGTATTGTATTGGATTGGATTGGCTTGGATTGGAAATCGTTTTAGCAGCAGTAAGCACTCTCAAGGGTGATGTACGGTAAGAACGATCCCCAGTGCTTCGCCCACTCGCCATGATTCACTTCGAGGAGATGCGTGAATTTCTTTTCTTCCTCCTTTTGCTTTACCTCATTGGCTCTAAAAGGGGATTCTGTTCTTAAGTTGGTCATAGGAACTTTGTAATTTATGAAGATTGAAAGATTTTTGTTTGCAGTTTAATTAGACTGGTATAGTTCTGGGCACTTGTTGTGCCTCGAACTACCGCCCTATAGCATAGTTTGGAATAGAAAAGATGCTGTGAAGTTGTATTTTCAGCCAAGCAGTAATAAGGCGTGCAATTTTGTGAATTATTCCAATGGTTTTAGATAAGTCACTGCAAAGTTGGTTACGTGTGTATTCCGTTTTAAATCATCTTGAAACCATACACCCAAAATGTTTGCTGCTTGACACATTCTCCAAATTTGCCTGTAAGCGGCCTTTGTATTACTCTATTGATGTGGTAGAATATAACGTACGGTCGTGAGCTGAAGCTTACGGACCACGCAAGCGGCGACGAAAACTATCCGCCGCGCCGTCTCGTTGCGCGGGGCCTGCAGTCGGGAACGCGCACAGCGCAGGCGCGGCCAACCAGTATTGCAGGCATGCGCCTATCACTTGCTCCTTCACGACTGCTTCTTGCTACAATAAATCAGCGCCAGGGGAACTACGCTGCGTATTTAGGGAATACTGCCGGGCACCGCCCTATCTTTCTAAACGGTGGGACTTACGTGATATGCGGCAATGGTGCTACACTGTCACACAGAGAGCTGTGGGTGCGTCGGGCTTGTAGCCTATTTATTATTTCTTTGGGTCCTGGCGGGAACACATTGTAGTAAATACATCCGAACAAAACGGCCAACCAATGTGGGTTCTTTCTCTTAGCCCACGATGGTGTACGACCTATTTTGATTGTTTTGATATATTTACACCTGCTACAGGGAAGACCCTTTCCCCAATTAAATAGGCTTCCTATTGCGTTACAATGTATCCTATTTAATTCAGCTGCCACAACCCCTCACGCCCGTCCCCAAATCGCGCAATTGTTCACCTCACGCCTTAATACCACTTAGATTTTCGCAAAGGACACTCACTGAATCGAAAGTAGCAGCTTATTCGGGACCAATACGTCGGGGTGTATACGTGCTTGGGGTAGTTCGTATACTTCCCATAAATTGAACAGCAGAAAAAATACCACACCGGTGATTGGTTAGGTGAAACAGAGTATATATTGCTTTTGGAGCATTCAATTACGACTTCGAAATTATCAAAACCCCAAGAAAAGGGTGGTGGCCCACTAATTCATCGATGACATGAATGCACCAGCGAAGCTGGCGCGCCCACGTTATTTTATGTCTTATTTTGATAAACCGATGTGATTAAGATGTAGGGTATGCAATAAAGAATTGAGATTTTTTCTACTTTTTACGAAGGTAATTACCTAATAAGCGCGAGAAACCAAAAGCCGTCATTTCTAGTTGACAATTAAACATACTTTTGTGGGAATTAAATTTTAAAAAACTTGGAATTATTACACAATTATCCAAGCAGACAGAAATGTGGCTGCTACAAAGCAATTTCCACTGTGGTTTCTTCAAACCTGCCGAGGCTGCTCGAAAGAATTCGGAAACACCTACATTCTGTTAGAATATTAAAAGTGCGACTACTGTCTATGAGGCACTACTGTGATTGAGGAGTTGGTGAGGAGTCAGCCTTAGTATAATTTTATTTTGAATGGTTTTTAAAGGAAACGATTTACGAGTGATTCACGAGCTATTCACTGGAACGATGTATTGACAGCCGCCGATAATTCCCAACGTTTGTAAGCCCAGGGTGAATTAACTAGCATTAGTAGATGAAGCCCCGCACAGGGGTCTTTATCTTCAAATATAGTGGATTTTTTTTCTTCGACTGCACATTTATTTTTTCCCTCGATTTTCCGCTTCAATATGTAATGCCTAAACGCTGGGAAAAAAGCTACAAGCCCGAGATAATCACCAGCGCGCCAACCCAGCCAGCGCAGCAGCGTTGCCGCCGATTGCGCTAGCAAGCCGTTTGTACAGATGTGTTGACCAGCAGACAGGAGAAGGGCAGCGACGTTCCCCTGGGGCGCATTTATCGTAGCGTGTGGCAATTGCGCAAAAGCGAGCGATAGTGGCGTGTGCGCTGTAGTAGTGGTAGGCCACGCCCGCGCTGTTCTCCGTCTCGACAGCAGGCGCCGCGTAACCAGACGGCACGGCGGTTAGTTTTCGTCAGCGCTCCGTTGGCCGTAAAAGAAATAACAACATCATATGGACTCTTGAGCTACCAGTGCAAATTCACTGCATAGTATAGCGTAGGCTTTTTGCTTATATGAACTTTTTATTTATTTCCTAAAGACGCCGGCAGTGCAAGAAAAAATATAATTATTCCTTCAGTTTTACTAATTATGCCAAATATCTCATGACAGTGCGCGGTTTTAGAAGTATTTATTTGTAGTTGGTTTGTATTTTGTTATATTTGGAACAGTACGCCAAACCGAAAGGCTCAGATTGCTCCCCACAAAAATCAGAGATGCTGCTCTATCAGCCGACGTGGAAAGGAAGGGAAAAGAAAGCAGCCAACGAAAAACCACGAATTCAGCTATACACTAGTAGGGGGGGGGGGGAGGCGACCCATCCCTTTAGTAAAACGCATTACGGTCTTGGGCCTGCAAATTCAGGGGAACGGCCACAACACTGAGACAATCAGGGCACTCGAAAAAAATGTGCACCAAACAACCCGCCTCATTTCGCGTATAGTCAACCGGCACCACGGAATGAAGGAGGACACCCTAATCAGGCTTGTGCAAACATTCGTCAAGCGTCGGGTAACCTACGTCGCTCCCTTCCTCAACCTCAAGGTGGATGAGCGCAGAAAAATCAACACTTTAATAAAAAGCGTTTCCAAGCAGGCAATTGGCATAGCAATCGCGACTTTCAACGAGCGCTTTGAAGCACTAGGGCTGCACAACACGCTCGACGAGCTAGTAGAAGCTCAGAGGATAGCGCAGCTGGAAAGGCTCACGAGGACCTGGACAGGTAGATACATCCTCCAAACACTACACATTAACTAGACATGGAGAGAAACACGAAATTGCGGTCAGTATCAAGGGACGTATATATATGCCACCATAGCCAAGAAACATGCACCCTGAGCACAATAGGAAACGCACAGAGGCCAGGGCGCCAGCAATACTAAAAAGGTTCGCACACCTCGAGGGCGTGGTTTACGTAGACGCCGCAGACTATAGCTGTTGCGGAGCCATGGCTATGTCAGTAGTTGATCAACAGGGCTATTAAATTACCTCTTGCACGGTCCCCACAACATCACCGGTGGACGTGGAAGAGGCGGCCATTGCACTCGCAATGATGTCGTCCTCCCGTACCAGCTTCGTAGTAAGTTACTCGAAGTCGGCAATTCTTAATTACTCAAGGGGACGCATATCGTCTGAGGCCCTCAGAATTCTACAGGACCGTTTTCATGGAGATCGAGTCCGGGGAATACAAATCATATGGGCGCGAGCTCAGTCTGGCCTCCCGGGGAATGAGAAGGCGCATTACGCGGCTGGAGGCTACACCGACCGGGCCGACGTCGCCAACACCCTCGACGCACTCTCGCTCCGCCGGTCGGATAGGGACAGGCTGGTCGCCTACCGAGATGTCTTAAATCACTATAGGTTGGGGAGTGCAAAATACCCTCCAGCAGCATTCAAAACTCTAACCAGACGGCAGGCAGTGGCTTGGCGCCTTCTCCAAACAAACACAATCCCCTACCCGGTGTTGTAAAACAGCTGCTACCCGGCGCTATACTCCACCGCATGTAAGCAGTGAGGAAACAGGGCGGACCTGCAACGTCTGGGCTTGCCCAACAAGGGATACAGAAATCAAAGGAATAAAGGTTAGAAACTAGCGATAAACATTAGAAGCTCTGAACAGTGGGAGACCATGCTGCTCAGCTCGGACCCGGGAGAACAGGTCCGTCTGGTCCAGATGGCCGAGGCCGCCGCCAGGGAAGAAGGACCTCTAGCTGCCGAGTGAGGGGGGAAGAGGGCTTTCATCACAAAATTGCTTCCCTAACTCCCATCTATGGACAAATAAATGTCACTCACTCACTCACTCACTCACTCACTCACTCACTCACTCACTCACTCACTCACTCACTCACTCACTCACTCACTCACTCACTCACTCACTCACTCACTCACTCACTCACTCACTCACTCACTCACTCACTCACTCACTCACTCACTCACTCACTCACTCACTCACTCACTCACTCACTCACTCACATCGTGTGGGGCTAAGCTCATGGAGAAGCTTGGGAATGCTAGGTTGATGAGGTTGCTCGAAAGCAAGAAAAACCTTCCGCCGTGCATGAATGGCTTAAGTCAGCGTTAGTACGCACAAGACAGCATCCTCGACCTTGTCAGCCATGCCGAGAGCCAGAGATCTTATAGATTCTCAACACCGGCTTTGTTTTTTGACGTGTTTAAAGCCAACGACAATGTCTTACGAAGCGGCATCATGACAAAGCTGAATAAATGGGAGTGAGATAAAATATCCGCATCGTGCACGTTTTCATCACGGGTCGCTCCAGGCATTTGCGATTACGGGACGTTCTAAGTAGCACTAGAAGTGAATCGCGAGGGGTGCCGAAGGGAAGTGTTCTGTCACCCGCACTTTTCAATGTGGCGATGGCGGGCGTCCCTCCAATCGTAAAAAAAGTATTTCACTTATCAGAATATGCAGACGACATATGTATCTGGATCTCCGGATATGAAATCAAGCGGTTGGCTATGATATCTCAAGGAGTAATTGGTTCCGTACAAGCTTATCTCTTGTCGGTGGGAGTGACGGTCTCTGCGGAAAAATCTTGCTTTATTTTGTTTCGTGGAAGGCAACGGAAAACTGCGCGCCTCAAATTAAGCTTAGGTGGCTTGCCGACCCGGCAAGCTAATCATGCGAAGTCTCTCGGCGTGACCATGTACTATAAGTTATTCTAGAGGCAGACTGGGGAGCCTCTTGTCCCGCCCTTAGTACCCCGCTTAAATGGAATTCGACTAATTGCTGAAACCAAGTGGGGGAGTCACCCGTCATCTATGCTTCAGCTCCACTCGGTGCTCATCTTGAGTCGGGTTCTTTGCCTACTACCTGTTTTGTCCCCCTCGGAGTCCCAGTATGCTCGTCTCGAAGTACTGCACCGACAGAGATTTAAGATATCCCTAGGAGTTCCCCAGGCGGCCGAAAAAAAAATAATTGGCTCCAAGAAACGCTGTGAAAGTGGTTGGAAAGCAAACCAGTAAACGACACCTACAACAATTGCCCATGCGACGTCACTTTAATTCACACATGCGACTCTACAACGAATGAAACCAGAGATTCTGCCAGCCGTTACCTGGGATTCGCGGGGGCGGCGTCCTGCACGCAGCAGCGTCGGACACAGCCAAGCTAGAGCGGCGGACGCCACCGCTGTAGCCCGGCCGTGCGTCGGCAGAAGGAAAACGGAGAGGAGCGTCTTTTGAAGGGTGAGACAGCGGAACCTAGCCATCCTAATGTGCTAGCTCGGGGCTACACCACCGCGCGTCACAAGCGCAGGCACCGAAACACTTGGGGATGTGAGCTTAGTTATTCCCATTTATAGCGATTTAAACTAGTTAGTTTAGTAAGTTTGAAAATTTCGAGAAAGCTGGGGCAACTTTTATAATCGCTATTTATCAGAACCAGCTGCTATTTCACCTTTTGTAATACCCGTTAAAACACAACCGAATTGGCATTCACCAATTTAAAAAACTCAGTCCCATTCGTGGCAAGCACTGCGCAAAAGTTTGCGTTTCTCTAGCGGCCAGATGTCTGTATGTGGTCTCTACATTTTGTTTTCCCACCCTGCAAACCAGTCCTTAACGTATCTTTGCCTTCCGACCACTTAATTCCTTCGGGTCCGGGTTGCCCAGGAGGTGCTGTGGAACAACTTAATCAAGCCGTGCGAAGGAAGCGCGCAATGGCCGCGAAGCTGCGCCAAAACAGGCCCAAAACAATCGTCGCTGAAGCAGATGACAAAGCCATCCCGCTGACGCGGCCGCCTGTGTGACAGGCTCGTGGGAAAGAGAGAAATTGTTTATTAAATCAGAAATACTTACAAGGCGAAGTTTTGCCTAAAGCACAGGTCTCGCAGGGAAAAAAAGTGAAAGGGCAATGGAAAATAAATATTGTAACGCTACATAACTTGTTGAATGTTGTGCACGGTAGACGGCATTGACTATGTCACAGGCCAATCCCGCCGGCGAAAACGCCGGGGTGACGAAGAGAAGAACTAGGTGCTTTTCGGGTATCCAGGGCTCGGACACAACGCTCAGCGACGGTCCTCACCCAGGTTTTTTAAATAAACCCTCAGCTCACCCCTCAACGGCTGAGCGTCACCGTAACAGTTTTTGGTGAAAGGTAACGTACGACGCCGCGGACAACAGAGTCCCTGGATCTCCGCCGAATCCGTCGCGTTGCTGGCCTCCCGCCCGTCCAAGAAACGATGGCTCCGCCTGCAGGCAGTTCCCAGACACCACTGACAGGCAGCTGGCAGCTCCATCGGGAACCCCGGTCATTTTCAGGGAAGGCCGGAGAAGACGTGGATGAATGGCTCACTCATTATGAAAGAGTGAGTAAATATAATCGCTGGGACGCTGTGGCCCGACGCGCGAACGTCGAAATCTACTTGGACGAGACAGCACTGACGTGGTTTGAAAACCACGAGGCAGCGTTGACCACATGGGAACAGTTTGTTGAAGAAATTAGGAAGGGATTTGGTGACTCGATAGCGAAGAAGAGGGCCGAACAGACGCTTCTCCTGAGAGCGCAAGTGCCCGGGGAAACATGTACAACTTACATTGAGGAAATCCTCAAGCTGTGCCGGATCGTTGACGCCAGCATGCCAGAAGATGACAGAGTTGGGCATGCCTTCAAGGGGATCGCAGAAGACGTATACAATATTCTTATCGGCAAGGACAACTTGAATACGGTCACCGATGTGATTCGCCACTGCCGTACGTTTGAAACTTTGAAGGCGCATCGGATTACGCCCAAGTTGGGCCGACTGGCCAACGTCACAACGGTGGCCAGCGTGGACGTCAGCTCATCTGCCGACCTCTCTGCGACTATCCGACAAATCGTTCGCGAGGAGCTCCTGCGGCATGGAGACGTCACTCATTGCTGGACACCCTCTCGCGACGGAAGCTACCTCCGTGATGCGTCACCTACTTGTTGCCATTCAACAACACATTTTGGCTCCTCCCGGCCGTCGGTCAACGTTGCTGACGTGGACGACTACCAGCAAAGGGGCGTGTACACTATGGCACCCCACTACCAGCAACGGGAAGATTTTCATCCTGATTCACATGGTACACAGGGCGTCTACTACCCGAAAAGCACCTCGTTTTCTCTTCGTCGCCCCGGCGTTTTCGCCGGCGGGATTGGCCTGTGACATAGTCAATGCCATCTACCGTGCACAACATTCAACAAGTTATGTAGCATTACAATATGATAACTGGTTATACAAGGCTATGCACAGACTATATACATACACACTCAGGTTACATACAGACTATTTACATACACACGCACTCACACATACACACCCACGCACACAAGAAGGTTAACGGGGGTGGATAGCCGGTGGGGTCTGGCTTCTACAGTTCATGGGCGGGTGTTGAGGCCTGACTCGTCGAGTTACGAGAGGAGCTGCCTGAAGGCCGGTCGGTGCAGCATGAAGGGTCTTCGTCGAGGTACGAGAGGAGCTGCCTGAAGGCCTGTCGGTGCAGCATGAAGGTTCTTCGAGGACGCAGGATGTCCTCTGCAGTGCTTGACGCTAGCCCCAGCCGCCGGTACCCTGACACCAGTTTGTTCTGGGCACCAGCGTACGCAGGGCAGGAGCAGATGACGTGGTCTAATGTCTCGGGGTCGGGGCAGTGGGCACATGTGGGTGTGGCCTTGCGACCCTGCCTGTGGAGGAATGCTGCTGTGTTGTAGCTGCCGGTTCGGAGCCGGAGGAGGAGGGACCGCTCTGTTTGGGATATCCCTCTGGTGGGAAGGAGCGGCGGGGCCTCACCGGTGGCCACTCGTTTGCAGGGGTGGCGGGCGGCCACCTCTCACCTGATGACGCCCCTGGCAACATCATAGCGCACCAGGGACGCGGAAACTGAGGCCATTGGGGAGTGGTGAGCTGCTTTGGCTAATCGCCTGCAGCCTCGTTCCCCGGTATACGAACGTGGGCAGGAAGCCACTGCAGTCGGGGGTTGCAGCCTTGTCCCTGCAGGTCGCGCAGCTTGGCAACTAGGGAGATCTCGAGGTGGCCACCTCTCCCCTGTGGTCAGATGCCTCCCTCAGGCGAAGTAGCGCCGGCCGGGAGTCGCAGAAGATGGTGGCCGCTGGTGGTGTATCTTCCCGCAGCATGTCCTCCGCCAAGTGTAGGCCTGCCAGCTCGGCCGCTGTGGAGCTGGTGGGGAACGGCAGCCGGCATTGCCGATGGGCTCCTCTGGATGGGGCAGTGCAGGCAGCAGTACATCAGCCCTCACTTGGAAGGACCGAGGCATATCTGTATACCAGCGGTTGCCCCGGCGGTTCCAGGTCTATGAGGGCAGCAGCTTCTTGGCGAATCCCTACCTCTGGCAGTCTCGCCCGGGACAACTCCTGGCAGCGCGATTGTGATGTCTAGGGGTACGGCTGCCGGTGGTGGTGGGGGCAGAAGGCACGCTATCTGAGCGACTTCAACATAGTCCTGAAATAGAGCGGCTATGCTGCCCATGCGGGATTCGCCTCTCGAGCGAAGCCTAGCCAGGAGGTGGTCACCTCCAGGTGCTCGGTGCAGGCGCTCCACATGTCGCAGCGCTGTCTGCGTGGCGAGCAGCTGGATGGGCCAGCTTCCGGTTTCCGCCAGGGTGCTGGCCACTGGGGAGTCTCTTGGGAGAGAGAGAAAGAGAGAGCTCTTTAATGTGGGCTGGAGGCTGACGCAGCGCCGAAGGGCCTTTCGATGAGCCAGCTCCAGGGTCTTCCATTGGGCGTTCCTGAGGTTCACCAGGGAGAGTGCGTATCGAACACGTGAGACAGCGCAGGCGCTGTAGATCCGGAGCGCCCACTGGTGCGAGCACCCTCTACCCTGTGCCACGAGCTGGTTGAACCCCTACCGGCACGGGTCATTTTGTTCAGTTGTGCCCCAACGGCGGACCTCCATGAGTTGGTCTCGTCGATGGCCAGGCCGAGGTAGACGACTTTGCGTCATCAGGGGAGGGGTCTGCCGTTGCGATGCAGTGGAGCAGTGCGTCGGGCTTGGGCTGGGCGCGGATGGATTGCGCAAGGCCTCTGCTTTGGCCTAGGAGAGTCTAAGTCCCTTACTCGTCAGGTGGTACGCCACTGCGTCGAGGGCCGCCTGTAGGGACGCACGAACCCGCCTGCCGACTTTGGTGGGGCCCCGGCTCAAGAGTGCCAGGTCGTCGGCATAAATGACCATCTCTACCGGGTACTCCAGGGATTCTGGAAGACGGCTGGGAAGATGCGCCATGGCAAGGTTGAAGAGAAGTGGGCTCAAGACGCTACCCTGCGAGACACCAGTCCCCAGTCCGCGCGGGGCGCTCAGGGTCTTGCCGACGCGTACACGCAGTGTACGGTCTCTGAGAAAGCCACTTACATAATCTCTGAGCCTCCGCTCTGCTCCCAGGTTGTCAAGGGCACCGTGGATGGTCTGGTGCGGTTGCGCGTCAAAAGCTGACTTGAAGTCCAGGAGCAGAAGGTACGCCCCCTCTTTCTGGTGTCGGCCCTGCTCTAGAAACGACACGACATCTGCGAGGGCGTCAGCGGTGCAGCGGGACCTTCGGAAGCCCCTCTGCTTTTCATCAAGAGCATTTCGTAGGCTTGTTAGCCATTCTAGTCTGCCCAGAACCACCGTCGCCATGAGTTTCCCAACCGCTGAGGTCAGAGAGATGGGGCGATACGAGGAAGGCTCGTTCGGTGGTTTTCCAGCCTTCAGCACTGCTGTCACAATAGCCGTCCTCCAATCCTCAGGAATGGTGCCGGTCCTCCAGACGTGGTTGAAAAAGTCCAGTAGGCGCAGCTGCTGGTCGGTGTCGAGGTTTCGCAGCATGGAATAGGTGATGCCGTTGGCGGCAGGGGTGCTGTGCCCCCGGGGGCTGCGCCGCACAGCCGTCAGGAGCTCAGCCAGTGTGATGGCTGCATTGCAGGCCGCTTCTAGCCGAGGGTTAGCTGGTCTCCTTGGTGGCTCGGCGAGGGCGATGCTGTATGGTAGCAGGTAGCAGCCTGCTCTAGTGTGGGCCAGCCCGAAGATAGTGGCCATAGGGACCAGCGTTGGAGGTGGGTGCGTCGGGTTGACGCAAGGGGCAAACTGCTCTGCAAGGAGCTCAGCTAGCTCTTTCTCCCTTATCGCTGCCCCTATGTCCACGGAGTGGACTGGGCGCAGAGCGCAGGCCGGCTGTGTGATAGACTTGAACAGCTTCCACGCCCGGGCAGGGTCCCGGCTGCTGCCAAGGGAGCTGCAGAGGCTTTGCCAGCATCTCTTGCGCTGCTGCCTGGCGTACCGTCTGGCTACGGCGTCCACTCATCTGAAGGCCGTCCAATGGGCAGGGGTGTTGTGGCGGACGGCCTGCTTCTGGGCTCTGGTCCTGGCGGCCCGAAGGTTGAGCGCCTTAATATCAGGCACCGGCTTTCCCCGGGTCACTTCGGTGTAGGTAGTGGCAGCTTCAGTGCAGGGGGCAAGTTCCTTTATGAGGGTGCTGTCGTCTGCTGTTTCCAGCCGTTCCCTCAATTGTTGCCTGAAGATGGTCCAGTTGATCACTCTGCAGCGTCTGCTGACAAAGCGCCGGTACAGAGAGGACGGGGTGAGGAGGACCGGGAAGTGGTCGGATCTGCAGGTGTCGTTTGCCATCTCCAAGTTGTAGGTACAGCACTCGGACACCATTGCGTGGGCAATGCACGTCTGACAGGTTCGGCAGACAAAGGTTGGGCTGCCAGTGTTGATTATCAGCAGTCCTGGAGCGACCGACGCATGTAGGATGTCTCTACCCCGCCTGGTGCTCCGGCGGCTTCCCCAGTGCCGGTGGTGGGCATTGAAGCCCACGCAGATAAGGCAGTCATGACCCAGGAGGCTCCGCAGTCGGCCCAGGTGGCCGACGTCCCAAGGTTCTCCTGGCCTGATGTAAATACTGACAACCGAAGTGTCTGTGCCACCCATACGTACTGTAACGCCGACGCACTCCATAGGGCCACCAGCTGTTTCATTGAGGTTCAGAGCCAGGCTTGATAGGTCCCGTCTCACGTACAGGGCCGCCCATGACGTTCCCTGTGTGTGGCTGAGATCCAGGCGGGGGGTCAGGGTGCAGGACTCTAGCTCGCACGAAGTGCGGCTGAGGGGCTGAGGTAGCCTACGTAGACAGGAAGCCGGGGTGGCTCCCCGCTCACCATAACCTCCTGCAGGGCCAGTACATCGAAGTCAGCCCGTAGGAGGTGGTCGGCCAGCTCTGCACTGCGTCTGCGCAGTGAGTGAACGTTTCACTGGAGAACGCATGGCCTTGGTCAGTTAGAGCTGGCTCGTGCGCGCGGGTATCGCTGGGCAACCATTCACCGCGGCATCTACACTGTGCTCCGTGAGTGAACCCCGTGAGTTTCTCGTTTCCCCCACTCCCCAGGAGCGTTGCGAGTTTCTTGTCCCGCACGCCACGAAGGAACCGTTGGCTGGAAGAGGTAGAAAGCTTTGCTTTAAAAGGTCCTCGACAAGTCCCATTTTCCACCACTCCGCTTGATGGCGTCTCAGCGCCTGCTGTTGCAGGTCATACGGTTAGCAAAGTCCGATGCCGGAAAGGCATTGCTCAGGCGTCTCCGTGGAATCTCGCATACACGCTGCACTCAATAATCAACATCACTTGGACCCGCCGTGCTCTTTCGAAAGTTTGGAGCGTCAGCTCGCGATCCCGGGCATTCGATCGAAAAGATTTACACCAGTGGCTTAAACGAGATTGTTTGCACTTGAGCTCTTGGACCAGTTGTACGGAGATTGTGTTCACGTGCTTGCGGACGGATCTGTCGCCATAGAATTAAATACCAGCGCAGCGGCCTTTGGGGTTCCCGGCATGAATGTTTCCTGGGCGGCTCGCATTGACCATTTCACGTCGTTAACAACGGAAGAGTTTATAGCGGTTGCGGCGGCCTTGGAAAATATCAAATCGTTTCGGGTGTGGCATGCGGCTGTTCTTACGGATTCTAAGTTAGCCCTACAACTTTTGCAGCTTAGATTTCCCGCAGATAAAACTTGCCAATGCTCTCTACGTCTCCTTCCGCAGCTAAATGAAAAGGGGATTAGCGTTCGCTTTCAGTGGGTTCCTTCCGATGTCGGAGTGCTTGGAAACGAAGCCGCGGACAAGTTGGCCCGTGAAGCGGCATCTTTTTCTCGTTTTCTGAAGGTCACTCCAGACGAACGGCGATTTATAAAAACAATCATTAAAGAATACTTCAGATATCTTTGGCTACCACAATACCAGCCTCGTGTTACTGAAGGAATAAAGAGGACAGAGGTATCCTTACTGTTCCGGATCCGGGCCAACTCAACGCGGACACCGGCGTGCCTTCGTAAGCTGTACCTTATCTCTGCACCTCTGTGCGCAACGTCTGCATTGAAGGACTCTGGTCTGGTGTAGCAGGTGACATGGGACATTTTCTTATGGACTGCCCAGAGCATGCGACGGAGCGGTTAGCTTTTTTTAAAGAGCTTCGAAGGATAGCTGCTCCGCATTTCTCTTTCGATTATATCATATTTCCTATAGGTCATTGGATCCCCAGGAGAGACATTTGCGCCTGATTCCAGGGTTCTATCTATCTATCTAAACAATATATTTTTCCTATTTTCACTGCCCCGAGAAATTGCCAAATGTCAAATGGCATTCACAGAAGACGATCAACTATTCCAAACATTCGGCAATATGCCACAGAAACAAACATATGCCGTTTTGCCACACGAGTGGTGCCACAGCTGCGAATTCGCAGCTGACATTCGCACCATGTAGAACGGGCTTTATGGCTGTGAAAATTCCAAAGCTATAGCTGTACCTTCGGCGACTAGTTATGGTAATAAAATTGCAATAATATAGCCTTACCTTTGGCGACGATTTATGCCGGTAAAAAATTGGGCCCATCTCCCCGCGAGGGGGACTCGAGTAAATGCGTCGCATAGGGGGTGGGTGTATCAGCAGCTTCTTGACGTAGTTTGAATGAGTCAAGGATATAAGGCGCGTTCGTAGCCTCCCATTCTGTGTCGGCTTTGTGGCGCAGTGGGTAGAGCACCATGTACATTGCGTTCCACCCGCAGGGTCGAGGGATCGAAACCAGGCGCCGGATAGTATTTTTTTTATATAGTGTAGGGGGAGGGGTGCGGGCTATGGACGTCAACGCGGGTGAGATCGTGAGTTACTGAAATGCTCTGCATTTAAAATGCGGCGAGTTGGGGTGGCGAGGTATGGCGACGAAAAGATAAGGGTGTATAGCCTTGTTTCCAGCAGTGCGTTATGGCTGTGAAAATTGCAAGAGTATATATAGCATTACCTTCGGCGGTGAGGTATGGTCGTGATAGTTGCAGGATTACAACCTTGACTCCAACCGCATTTTATGGCTCTAAAAATTGCAAGCGTAAAGCCTTACCTTCGGCGGCGAGTTATGGCGATTAAAATGTCAACTATACAGCATTACCTTCTGAGGTGAGTTATGGGATTGACAATGGCAAGGATTATAGCTTTGCCTCTTGGGGGCGTGTTATGGCTGTGATAATGGCAAGTGTATAGCCTTTCCTTCATGAGCGAGTTATGACTGTGATATTGGAAAGGCTAAGCCTTGCATTAGGCGGCGAGGCATGGCAAAAGTGGCAATGATATAGGTTTCCCTTTGGCGGTGCGATATGGCCGTGGTAGTCAGGGCTATAGCCTTACCTTTGGAAGTGACTTATGGATGTGAAAAACGCAATTGTGTATATAATAGACTTACCTCCAGCGGCGAGTTATGGCGATAGAAAAGTCTTCGTCAGAAATCCGCCTTACGTTCGGGGACAAGTTATGGCCGTTGTGGTGGCAGTGGTGTATGATGCGTCGAGGGCCTCCAAACTGTCATTTCCATTCACATGCCGTGAGTGCCAACAAGTGAGAATGTGCGGAATGCTGTGGACAGAGTGCGCCCTGCGCCGCCGTTTACTTAAACCTGCAGAGAGTGACCACTCATCAATTGGCCCGGGATCAATGTTTTTCAGAGCGGACATATTGCCGCGAACCATGTACGGGTTTGTTTATTTATTGTTTGTTTTTAATTCCCGGCCGCGCCCGGCTCTGTTATCTGTGTCCCATGCGAAGCCCGTGTTCCATTCTTTATTTTTATGCCGCACGGGCTATCCCATTTAGATAAGCAGTGTTTCGCCCTAACGCCGCTAGCCCAGAATAATCTTCTGTGATCTACAATGTTCTGGATGCGAATCGACGGTTCCAGAAACTCTCGCGCCGAAAGATAAAAGCCTGCACAGCAGACACCGCGGCATTCAATTCTGCGACGTTCGCCGACGCACGTCACTTTGTAGACCGCTGTTTCGCCGCCTCTGTATTCTTTTGAGTTGTTAGGGGAGCACAAGTTCGCTCCAATAAACTTGTTTCTTTTCCAAAACAACTGCGTCGTCCCTGGCTTCGTGACAATATGCCCAGACACCAGCTCAGGAGGATGAAATTCCGCGCGTCCCGCGCACATTCTTTTAAGGCGATTTTCGCGCTTCCAAAGATGACAGTTTACCATTACCAGCGAAATCCGTCATGTGCATGAAATACTGAAATGAGCCTACGATTTCAGCGAGGAAGCAGCCTAGCCATCCAGCCGGCACGCATGCAAGCAAGCAAGCATGGTAAGCTTCATTGATCTTTGAAAAATCTCGCACCGCAGGGGTGTGGCATATGTACGCGGAGCAGCTTTCTTTGTTCACACCATATGGACCTCCAAATACTCTGAGCTAGCGATCCAATACAACCCATTTCATGGGCAATTTAGCCGTCCGGGCATATGCGACTGCTTGGCATGGACATGGTTAATGCCGTCTCGACGTCGGGCAAACAACCAGGTTCTTCTCGCGACGGCTTGTATACTTTTTCTGCTTTATTCCTAGTAAGGCAAGTGTTGCAAATCTGGATGACATATTCTTTCACCTGCCGAACTATCTGAGGGCAAAGTGATGGGCATAATTCTTGTGAAGAAGGAAGCTGTGGCGAGTAGTCGAAATTCGCCCTTTGAAACCTGCGTAACCCGACACAATCCTCGCGGATGAAATACGTCTTTTATTTGTCAAAATTGACATAGAAGTTTGCACTCACACACCTGCTAATATTTGTTGAGGCATTAGGTGCCTCTAAGCACTTTTTACTGTAATAAAAAAATCTCTCTGGTCGCCCATCGACACTTGCCCTAATACGCGTTAATTGTTGACAAAAAACATTTACAACAGAAAAAAAACTTCTTCAACCCGACGGATGTTTAGTAAATTTGCTACTCAGCCAATGTAAACAAGCTGTCAGGCAGCCTTTCGCGTTTGTCCTCATTTGCATATACAGGGACCTGATTTTATCACGGGACACGCGAGCCTCCAATAAGCGCTTCGTCTGCCCTCCGGCACGACGACGGTGGTGGCGCAACAAAACAAGCTCTCTTGTTGCCGCCGGCCGTTTCTCGTGTCATTAGCGCGCCCTGCAGAAATGTAAAACGTCCCCTCATCCTGGCGCCGGCAACCCGAGGAAACAGGAACAAAGTTTGTTTGATGTTATTTTCTTTGCGGACGCTCCTGACGCTTTTTGCTCATTCTGCTGCGCTCGCTGTTATCGAGGCACCTGGAGGCACCGCGAAAACGAACGCCCTAACTCACTTAGCGCGCTGACGAGAATTGTGCGCGCGGGCCGAAACTTCTCTTATCGCCTCGGGTCCAACCAGTTACCGAGCGATTTAGAACCGCGTCACTATCGCTCCTGCCGCGCTATTTCCCGCCAGCCTACGCGCTTCGCGAAGGGAAGCACACAGAGGACTCAAGTAAAAAAAAAAAAAAAAATAGTGCCGCCTCTCGGGTCTGCGAAGAGTTCAAACACGATCTTGCACTTACCGGTTCGGTGTGCCGTTCCATGTTCGCTTGTCGGCAACGATTCTGCGCCTATCAGGGGTCCTCTCGACGCGCCAGAGACACGGTGGAAATCTCGACCCGTCCAACTTGTTCTCGGCAACACCACGTAAAGTGTTGTCGTCTTGCGTCTTTTTTGTGCGTCTCGCCCCGCAGCGCTCACATTCAATTGCCATCTTCCAAACTCCGTCAAGTTCCAGGAGGCAATTTCTTTTCAGGGGGATTGGAGGGCCGGTTAGCGCTCAACGAGTCTGCAGAAAAGTGAAACCTGCAGTATTCTGCGTCCTCTTTTCTGCCATTTCTGAACTTTTTGAAAAGTTCAATTTCGGATTGACGTGACAAACTAGTGGCCCTTGAGTGGTTTTGTAGTAAGCAGAACGATGTGAGGTTTTTTATCAAGCATTGACAGCGTTCAGCTGGATTTTTAATCGTGACGGCCCCATCATCGGCAGGCAATGAACAAGGATTGGTGCAGTGTTTCATGACGCTATTTTGTCTTTTTATCCCTGTTTATATAAGTGGTCCTACTTAAAAATTTGCTCTATGTTGCGTCACATAGAAGAGCTCCTGCTATACTCAGGAACAAATTAAGAACGGCAATATTTCATCTACGGTATTACTCCACCTAAGCGACAGACCCAGGTGTCAACGGGCGCGCGCGTTTTGAAAGGAGGTTGCTATCAATGCGTGATGTCGCATGCCTTTTCTCACGTAGTTTGTTGGTCGTCGCTGGAGAGTTTATAAGCGTATAAGGTGCACAAAATCACGGAAACGGCTCGTGCCATGTTCAAAATACTCCCAGTAATGCCATACTTGCGCCCGCGCGGAGTAACATTCGTATGCGGAGATGAGGCACAACGGCAACTTCCGTTGCCGTTCTTAAGTCGCACCCGGGAATAGAAACAAAAGCCATTAAACTTTTCATAACGTCCCCTTTTTTTTTAACCTGACACTCAAAGCTCTCACGCGAAAAACTTAAGCGTAAACACAAAATGATTATTCAGTTCACATCCCATTAACTGGGAAACTTCTTTATAGAGTTTTTGTTCATGGAGCCAGCAACAGAGCACTCAAGCTTTTATGCGTAATCCTTCCTTGCTGCCTCTATTGAACAGCAGGAGACGGGTGCGAATAATGCATAAACATTATCCTCCGCCTCCTCGGCACGTAGTACATCAACGTTGCCAGAAACCAGTTTAATCTCTTTCAGCGTCTTTTTTTTTAGTTTCTGAAATTCTCTTGACTACGGTACTTGTTATCACTCCCCGTTCAGACGTGGGAAGACAGCGGTCCTGCGTCGTGGCGCGTTCGGGCTTTGAAAACCCACGTATACGTAAGGCTGGAGATGCGTTAGCGGAGGAAAAGGATTTGCAGCCTTTGAGAGTGTAGTGTTCATTGGCTGCGTGTTAGTTTCGTCTTCTCCGCGTTCGGCATGTTTGCTTTAGCGTCCCCAACATAAAAGATTACTTCGTATTCGCGGTTTGTGAAAGTTTGCTTTCAATATGGGTGCCTGTAAGGATGCGCTCTGATTGAAAGTGTCGTCACGAATAACGCTAAGGGGATGCCACAAAGGATGCGCAAACAGTATTTTTTGTATCGCTTTTGAGCTTTGTGTCCACAGCGTATTAGCAGAAAGAAATCGCTGCATGTTTTATATTTAAGATGGACTCGCTGTTTTTACGTTCATGGATAAAAGATCAGTGAAGGTAGGAAAATAAGCACGGGATATTTTTAGCGCCGTATACAGGGCCTTTATCGTGGGTTTGTAAAAGAACTTTATGCGCGTGGGTGTTCTGAGTCCCTTTATTTGGCCCGGGAAACATGATCTCGCATGATACGGGTATTTTTGGACGCTGCATTAACATTACATGAAAAGCATACTCCGTGTTCTCAAAACTTATACACAGTAAATTGGGGTTATATGAAGAAATTCTGAATGATGTATGTATGTATGTATGTATGTATGTATGTATATAGTATATATATATATATATATATATATATATATATATATATATATATATATATATATATATATATATATATTTATATATATATACCGAAAGAAATGCCGCCAGTCTACAACGCCAAAGACGGAATAGGGGAGTACGTTACATTATTTTTTGTTATTATTACGTGAGAAACAAAGAAAGAAAAACACGCGCCCAGAGTGGGGACCGAACCCACGCCTTTCGATTAGATCTCCAATGCCTTACCAATTCGGCTATCTGGGCGACTGTGTTCTCCTTCACTTTCTCCCCTCATTTCCAAACCCTATATATATATATATATATATATATATATATATATATATATATATATATATATATATATATATATATATATATATATATATATATATATATATATATATATATATATATATATATTTATATATATAACGTTTATAGAACAACGTCTCCCTACACCACGCGGAACCTATCTATCGGAACTTTTCGCTGCTGTTGCCGTTTGACTTCTTAAATGCTGCGAGGAGCTACAGTAGCGCGGGCAACAGCAGGGAACGGTTTCCTGCAGTCGATGTATGTCATTCGCTATCGCAAAAACCGAGCATCCATAATTTTTTAATAGATGGACATGCAAATATCACTTATGTATTGATTTTCTGCCTTATATTTGCGTAATCTCCTGCTCTTGTTCAACAATGTTGACAAGCAGGAACATTGACACCGGGGTTCGACGTCTAAATTTGGCTGTGGGAACACAAGACTATTGCGCAGCTTGTGTTTCACTTTGGCAGGGTGGCTGAATCGGGTCACAGACAGACAGACAGACAGACAGAACAAAATTTCTGCGATTAAGTAGCTCAAGGAACACTATAGTCTTTAAAAGTTAACCCCCGTAACGACAGGTGCCCTTGCGCAAGCGCTGATGAGGTGCCTACTGTGATGCATTCAAAATTTCCATCTTCTCAAATGGTGTTATCCGTCGTCAGCAACGAGGGTGACGTCATGCCGCCACGCTTTTTTTGAAGGACTCCGCGTTAATGCGGCCGCATTCGTGGGAGTCCTTCCCACCATTGTAAAGCAATTGATACAGAGTGTTTCGAAAGGAAGATCATATGTGCTTCAGCAAGATTAGGCTCCTGCCCAGACCACCTGTGTCACAAAGAGGGGCTGGCTGGCAACTATTACGATGACGTCACTCCCATCTCGGGGCCTCCTAGTTCTTTTTGATTTTAATCCTCTTGATCACTGAGAGAGAGGCCAACAAAGAGCCGCATAATACAAATACTCGCTGAAGGTCGCCATTGCTCTTTCGATTCCCAACATCTCTGCATGCACCTGGTCCGTGCACGCAGCCTGTTTCGAAGCAGAATCGAATCGCTCATTGCTGCCGATAGCGGATTCATTAAATAGTTATGGAAATAAACGATAAGATAAGTATTTCGCAAAGTTTCGCGAAAATATGTCTGATTTTGCTGGAGATATTCTGTTGTCCCTGAAGCCAACGTTCTGTCTTCAAATACCTCATGCACCCCCTTGTATATGTACAGTAATCTCTCGTTTACTCGAACTCAAGTGTATCGAAATATTAGTAAAGTTACAACTTTTTTACGGCTTGCATTTATTCCCCATACGTATCTATTTGCTCCCCTTTATATCGAAACGTTTTTTTTTTGTCGGGGGGACCATATATATCTCAACATTTTGGCGGAGGGGTCACAAGGCAAAGTCCGCTACTGGCAGCTGATAAGGTCTCTGTTTTAACTCGTAGTTCCCACTACTCGAAGAACGCGTTCGTGAAGAGCAAATTTGCGAGGAGTACGAGATATACAGTCAGGATAAATTTGAAGGTGGTTCAGTCGATCAGCGTCGATCAGCGTGCCTTTCAACCTACACAGCGGCCGTTTTCAGAACTTTGGAGATACAAAGTTCTTGCATGATATAAAGTTCTTGCGTGATACAATCCTGATGCAACCCTTAACAAGGCGCTGCTGCCTGTGTCTTTGCCACCCGGGCGATCACTTTCGAATTGATCCAGAGGCTGACGTCCACGTTTGCGCAATGCTGTCCGCCGTCTACAATGTGAGATGGCTGTGGACAACGAAGATGATCATGCGGACGACGAGGCTTTAAGAAGTGCCTACAATGGCAGAAACAAAAAAACGTGCTGCGCCTGCTTTGCAGCCAGGTAGAATAAAGTGGCAGCGACCAACGATTGATGCGATATATTGAGCAGCTCGAGAACCCTTTCTGGGACCACATGAGAACACCAAACATACGAGCATCACACAGTTGTTTCATCCGCAGTAATAAAATATTGTTTTCCTAGCGAATTCCTTTACCGTTATTATGAAAGTTTTGATAGCAGCAATAGCTCTGTATTCAGCGACCTGGCCACAAATTTTCGGCGGTTCCCTTTAACTCGAAATCCCGCTTATCTCGAAATTTTCCCGCGTTTTACGACTTCGGGTTAACGATAGATCACCATATAACAGTGGTCTACTGACGTTTCCTCGCGGGACTACGTATATCTCGATTTATTGACAGACAGGACAGAAGCCAGAGTCCGGTACGGAAAGCTGATAAGGCCTCTGTTGGAAGACTGAACGCCCACTACACTATGACGGGGGTGATTACTACTTCAGGAAACATAGGACCTCATTGAAACACGCAGAAATATGGAAATCTGAAATGCGAAAATGTAGTTGTTTAAATCATAACCAATCCAATATTGCACACATTTGCGTATACAGCCTTTCAAAAATTAAGAAAGAGTTAAAATGAGCAGGATGTCCGAAAACAACAACGAAGAAAGTAGCCTTTGAATGGAAGGGAATGTATTACCCCCCTCAGGGTGCATAGGGGCCCCTGAACGCTTTAGGATACAGCTATCCATGGGGCTTTGGAACACACATGTGTACTTTAACTTGTTTTGTACCATATGAGCAAGGTTAGGTAGCTAATAAATCGCAGTTTTATCCGATATTTCCAACAACGTAGACGAACGTACATGTTTGCTGCATGCTTGATTCCCTCCGGTGTATTCTGCCTATAAATACTTGTTTTTTTTATTATTAAACGCTCTGTCGCATTGTCTATACTGCCACCGAAGAACGAAACCCCCCCCCCCCCCCCTCCCACCGCCTTTAACCCGCAAGGGCGACATACAGAAGTGTGTTGTTTATTTTGCTGGGGGGGGGGGGGGGGGGGGTCTGTCTCGTGTGAGGCTAGGCCTTGCCTGGGCAGCTCTTCTAGTCCGGCATGCCAGCTCGTACTGGTATCCAGGTTGGGAGCTGGTCGGTGTCCCATCCCACTGCTCATAAGAGGGATTCGGAGATGGGACAGAGGAACTGCGACATCTCTACTGGTTCCTAGTCTATGATAGCCCATTCTTGATTATGTGGACATTAGGTTCGTTGTAATCTGTGTGAATTTGAGGAGAAAGAGATAGTAAGAGTTCTTTAAATAAACTGGAGCAGTCCATCTTGTAATGGCACGGCCTGCTACGCGTCCAATGAGACGTTAGCAACGAGGCGTGATTGTAAGCAAAAGTGATAGTGAAAATCTGCTAAATAGTACTCGAAATATTAGACGTCAATAATTTGCTCTCCCTAGACAGCACGCCTGGTGGCAGGAAAGCAGAGGAGAAAAAACGCTTTTTGCTGAATTCTGAACTGAAAATCACCCTTATGAACGTTTTTTACTATTAAAGACCGGCATGTCCGCGAGTAATATTCATCGAAGGCAAGCAGAAACAAAACGTGCTTGAGTGCCTGATTTACGCTATACGGCCGACAATTTGAAGAGCGGTCTCGGTTCTTTGTCGCAGAGAACAGCGTAAATTTCTTACCCTTTTCAAAGACCATTCGAGCTCTTCAGTTCAGTTGTGCGTTTTGCTATCATAACGCAGATTACGCCGCCTGCACGTCAGTCGAAACCTCTAGAGTACTTGCACGTGACGTCCACGGCGCCCTCTGGAGGAACAATCAATACAGTATCATCGCGCGCAGCCTCGCTCCGTGCACTGGGACACTGGGTGAGCCGAAAAGCGAAGAAAAGGGCTGCTCTTTGTGCGACCCGTACAAAAACACAATAGCCGAAAAACAGAGACACAAATGGAAGAACACAGCGCCTCCCAGGAGAAGCACTTTATCATTGTTTCCCCCCGGGACCTGCTCGATCATAGAGGCAAAGAAGGGTCAAACCTTCTCCGCAGCACGCCAAGAAAAAGGGACCACACAAGAACGGCGTGGGTCTTATCGCCGCGCCGATGCTTGGATGCCGTCAGGGCACGTCGATCGCGCTAAGGCGCGAAAGGCGCCCGATGCGGGCCACATCGCGCGCTAGAGGCGAAACAAAGGCGGGCGGCGGCAGGAAAACATCTCGGGGGAGACCGAGTTTTTGCGCGCTTTCCGAGGGCCTAACCCCGAACTTGTACCATAGTTTTCTCCGGGCGGCCCGAAACTGCCGTCGTCAGTCGTCGGTGTAGTGCCGAGCGGTATCTCTTCTACTGCATCGCTGCATGTTGGCCTTGCTCGCTGCCAGAAAAGTTGCCGAGTTGGATAACTCAACGCAGAAGAGGCGCCTTCTTGTCTTTTCTCGTCTGCTCTGCCGCCGCAGCTGTTTGTTTCATCTCGCTGGCGCCTTACACGCGCGAAGTGTGTCTGATCGCAGCTGGAGCTTTCGGGAAGGCGAGTCGTGGGTGGCAGACTCGGGAGTGCGGGGATGGGGTTGGCTGGAGCAAACTCGCCTCGCATCGAGCGTAGTAAGTTGCATGTCCAGGCGAGCTGCAGTGAATCCTAGGAGAAATGTGCTCCGCATCCGGGGCTTTTGGGCATTATTACCGTGATGCGCGATATTGATTGATTATGTAGAAACTCTTGGGGGAGGAACGAGTGCTCGCCTTTCTCGGGGGTACAGCATCGTGGCCCAAGAGAGCCCGTTGGCTTGGCTAGATCGGCACTATTAACACACAAGTGTTTTATTACGGGATTCGCAAAGATTTTACTTACGTCACATCCATCACGGAAGTGACGCCAGTAAAATGAAGCAAGCGGTCTGTAAAGGGTTCACCTCTGCACACAGTGTCTTCTTGCGGGGAAGCAACCTTTAGTACTAAAGAGTGCGTTGTACTTCGTGTTCTTCATTTTCGGGTTTTATATTTTAACACGAAAGTGTTTTATGCCGGAATGCACCAAGATTTTACTGACATCATGTCCATCAAGGAAATGACGCCAGCACACCTTTGCCGAAACGACCCGCCAGCGGGACATCGCTCGCCAAGCACACCCACAAGACAGCCGCCGACCCGCAAATTATGCTCAACTGCAGATTTCGGTGCACATTTCACTTTCGTGTTTTACCGACTCCTATGACAGAGGAATCAACCACACTATTTTTTTTAGTTCTTACCTGTTTTTGTTAAATCTGATAGCCTTTAAACAGTAGCCAACACGATTTCGAGCCCCTGCATTTGTCCGCCTCTATGTGGCACGGTATATCTGCTTCACATTCCCCCCTTTTTGTTATTTCGTGCGCCATAATGAGGCATGGGAGGGTTTATGAGTTGCATACAGTGAATCATGATTGCCTCGGAACGAAGAGCCACGTCTTCTGCTCATTTAGAATGTGAGATAAATGTTTATTAGTGGCCTTTTTGTGTGTGTTTCACCACTTAGCTGCACCATAGTCTTGGTGCAAACCACAGGGCTGCTTGGGTGAAGTTGTATTCGCACTAATTTCAGTTCAATAGAAATTTTATTTCTTAATTAAAGACCTGACCGTCCATCGCAGGGGTGTTATCTCAATGAGCCGATGCATGCAGGTGTGTGATTTTTGCTAACAACTTTAGCGGAAAAGGTGCAGCGTAAAGAAAGCTGAACGAACTTGCATGTACCCTGCTGACCAGTTCCCGGCATGTGCGGCGTTTAACTGGAAGATTTTCTTATTTTTAAATGTACGTTGTAGCTGGAATGAGTATTTGTGGAGGGTTACTACAACCACAATCTGTTTTATTCGGGTGGAGTTGGGTGGGCTAAATAAAAGCTTACTGAGAGACCATTCTAATTAGAAGTGTGCTTCATGAAAACCCCTTGTGTACTTTTGGAGACAATGTACTATGTAAATGACAATGCTTAAAAAAACATCTAGACGGTTTCACGCTGATATTTTTATAAATGCAAAAGTTTATGAACACTGCTTTTAAAATTAATTCGGCTTCTGAGAACCTTGAAGATTTGTACTTTATTTGAACTTTCACTGTAGTTCGTAGAAAAATAAGAAGGCCGAAAAGCAGAAATAACCCATATTTTCGAATATTTGAATATTAAGGAGGCAGAAATTTTGCAAGAAGAAAGATTGCTCGGCCGCCCGAAGAATTCATGTGGCGGGGGATTATCAAGCGGAGCTGTTTCGGTATCCCCGAGTTTCCCGCATCTGCGAAAGAACTCACCATTGACCGGATCGCAGTTCAAAGGAGTGCCCGAAAATGCTGCGTCTTGCCGGCCGGCGGCATGCACGTGGCTGACGGTGGGAGCCGCTGTGTCGCGATCAACGCCGCGTTCTCTCCCTCTTCCCCACATTTTCGCTGCAGCTGCTCCTCCACTCTCCCTCGTCCCGCGGTTCTCACGCAGCCCCGAGCTCCAACGGAACTCTTTATGCCCTTTCCTGCACCTCGACTGCAGACGCCTCTCGCTTTCTCCCGACCCGTCGGGCGCGTACGAGCTCGCCCTTATTCGGGTGCGGGTGTATTACATACGTTATATATAACAAGTTTTGAGAACTGAAAGCTTGATTTAATTTTACGAATAGGGTGCTCATGAAGATAGCTCTTCGCTGTGCTGGAATTAGTGCGAACGGATGCATTGATTCTTCGGACTTCGTTTTGTAGCGTAAGCTACACTGGCCGAGGTTGAGCGGTTTTCCGTGTGCCGTGAAGGGCCGTTCTGCGCAAGTGCGAGAAGGATTGGATTGGTTTGGATCAGATCGGATCGGATTAACTTGGATTGGATTGGATTAGATTGGCTTGTATTGCATCTGATTTGGATTGGATTGGATTGGATTAAATTGGATAGTGTTGGATTGAAATCCAATCCAATTGGAGTACGGGTGCTGAACCTTAGCTCACACTACGTATATCCTGGCATTGCCGAGCTGAGCCACTGCTAATTTTTTTTGCGTGTAGTTAGGTCGCCTTTTTCTGAGGCAGGTTTTAAATGGAAATTTTGTGCTTTTAATTTCTCAATAGTAGAGCGCTGCTAATCTCGGTTAAATATTTATGTTTCGCCTTCAACCTGTCTCAGTTTTTCTTTGCGAAGTATCGACATGTATATACGTCGCCACCGGTGCGAGTTGGTCAAGGTTTAGCTACTTATGCTATTTGTTCATACATACTGTTGGGGCACAAGAATTTTCTAGGGCATGGTGAACTAAAGCCTATTTTAAAAAAAGCGACGCCAGAAAGTGAAATGCCACACACGAAGAAGTCCCACGGCCAAAAAGGAAGCGACGCTAAAAAATTCACCACAAAAAACCAGTTCGGGTTTGCTGAGATGTGCCTCTCGTGTAAAACAAAAACAAAAGTGACCCGGGGATAGAGTCAGACGGGGAAGGTTGCCTTCCGGTCCGACCTCCTGGCGCTTCTGTCGAACAAAAGGACGTACTCTAGCAAATAATAATAAAAAAGCCGAAGAACTGGTTCACCAACGCCATGCCGCCAAATTGTCTGCAAGGCTGATTGCTCTGCGAAAATTTGTTATGCAAATTCACTATGGACTTGGCTTTCTGACTAATTGATCGCCGCGCGCAGTTCTGTGAAGTTAGTTTCCTTCATGCATGTTTTAAGGGCACTCGTTAGATTGTGAGGAACTTGCGTCAACATCGTTAGCATTGATGTTTCGTGTCCGAACTTCCCACTATTAGGCTGCGCGTCTGGTTGAATCAAATTTTCTATTCCGAGGAGATAATCTAACAGGAACATGTACCTAGAGGCAACCTTCCCTCTATTCCTGAGAATATCCCGCCCTCAAGCATAAGATTTCAACACACTCAAGTGGGCACGTTAGAGAAAGTAATATTCTGACTGACCACGTTCATCTAAAAAGTATTAGTAGTCGAAATTACGTGCTGACTAACTCAAATCTGACCAGAGGGTGGCAAATACATTTTCACCTCGTCTTTATGCCCTGTCAAGGATTACAAAGCAGACTTGGTTGATTTAACATGGACCTGTCTCATTCTACATGTAATGTGGCATGGGTCTTTAGTGCGGATCGCCTTCAGGTCTTCCTACAGACCTGCAAGCATGAACCTCGAGGCCCATCTATTCATGACCTTTGAGCACGAGTCCAGCCTGCATAATTTATCTCCTTCTATTTGGAAAAGCAAGTACCTGCAGTCATAAAAAATCAAATAAGAACTGCACACTCTTGTCGCCAGACACTTGCGAAAAGTAATTGAATTTTTTTACGATTAGTGAAATTCAGCCAACATAAACTAAAACTTCTTCTCAAGGGTGAGAATAGGTGGTTGCTGGCGTAGACATGCAATAATTCACTTACAAAACACTGAAGTAAAGAGACGACAGGCGGACGATAGGCGGCAACCCGTTGAAAGTGGGAAATCTCAGTTAATTAAAAGAATTGTTCCCCGCCTTCTTTCAGGGTACGAAAGAAAAAAAAAGCACATGGCATACATTCCTTTGTTTTTGTTCGTTTTTTACGCGAAACTTAATATTCCCTACTTTAGGTCATTTCAGGCCATGTCCGACTTATCTGCTTCATTGGAAATTCAAACTGCTCTCCTCGGGCTTCGGCGCTAATAAATTCATAAATATGCACGCACGGTGCATTTTTTCTTCGACGCTTTTATTGAAATCCGGGATACGTGATGTAGGTATGCTTTATAGTCTGGAAAGTATTAAAATGTGGGTCATTTATTAGATATGGTAATATTTTTAAACATGAGATTGTGTTTTATGTTTGGCTCTTCGTATGCCTCTTTTAGGCAGAGCACTAGCACAACGATAAGTAATTTCTTACGCCCACGAGCACAAAAAGCGCACGTGCATAATGGATTTCATTCTGCCGTGTCCTCCGTTAAAACATCGAAGCTTACAGTACGTTGGCTCCTTTTCCACACCTAGTAAAGAGAGAGAGAGAGAGAGAGAGAGAGAGAGAGAGCGAAGGCTCTTTATTGAAGAAGCAGAGAGGTTTGCCGGTGTTTGCAGTCGCCCACATGCATCTCTGCTGAGGATTGGGAATGCAGGACGACAAAACCGAAGAAAGAGATCTTGAAAGACCCAAGAGGACAGCTGTTGAAGGAAGTTCTTAGGTTCATGCGTTTTTTTAATGAAGCTAGCTACAACGATGAAAAACCGAGTTATTATCTAGGGCCCCAGTCTGGGTTCCTTTTTCTCTTTCAACTCGGCACGCTGTGCACAGTTTTCTGTCTCTCAGAGCTTCAGAAGAATTCGGCAGTTCTCGAACAATGCTCGCTTTTGCGTATCCAAGAAATTCTGCCCATTACTCCTTCCGAAACACCCTTCGTTATTGTCGAAAAAGACATGTGCCTACCGAGTGAGGGGCACTTCTCTATCCGCAGCGAGCCCAGCTTGCCGGGCCCCGCCCGTTTACAGCTGCTGATGCTTCGTCACAACCCTCAAGGGAGCCACAGCGGGAGGCAGGGAAAATAGAGCGAGGTTAATGGGGCGGCCTTGTTGCAAGAGCTGGTGGGATTCGGATTTGTTGTTGTGCGTTTAGCACTTCGCGCATAGACCGACGCATACAGATGGCGCCGTTATTTTGCTCCGTACGCGCCATCTTTCTTTTGCCCCCTCCGTCCCCATCTACCACCTTATCGTACTCTCCATCCTCCAAAAATGAACGGCAGAAGACAGGATCGCTTCTGCTTCGGCTCCAATGCGAACATTTATTTCAAGAAGAAACCGCAAAGAACAAGGAACTTGAAACAATCTGTGTGCTTGTCACGTCCGCAGCATCCGTAGAAAATGTCATTCTCCTTTGTCTTGTGGGACGTCCATATACGCTTGTCGGGAGGGGCGTCGATAAGAGCATAAAAGTGGCTTGAGGGGGCACGAGAACGACAACGACAAACGACAAGAAATAAATAACCCGAAATAAATATGCAAAAAAAAAACGGCTAGGCATTCATTCTTTCTATTTTTTGCTTACTTTGTGTTGTCGCGTAAACACGCCACATTTTGTGCGGGAGAGTGCTCGGAAGCTCTTGTTGTGAAAAGTAAAAATATTTTAAATTGTAAGAGCCCCTCTTTTAATGAATGGCGAAAAGCTGTGCTCCTAATTATCATTTCATCCAACCGAAAAACAATAGTCAGGAATTTTGCTTTATAAACAAAACGAATGCGGTATTGCAGAAATATTTCACAGCCGGAAAGTGCTGTGCACTCAGCAAGCAAGTTTAACGAACCGAGAACAGAATCGCGAGTAAAGTTCTCAGGCGATGAAGCAATTACTTATCGGAGCACACCGCGCGCATTAAAAGAGTTCAGAAGCAGCCAATATCAAGGTTGACCGGATATTTCTCCTCTTGCTCTTATTAAACGCTAGTTTTTGATGGATGCCGCCGACAATGTTGAGAGTCCGCAAGGCTTGCCCCTGTCTCCAATGCTTTTTAACACACAGTGCCCAAAAGTGTTTCTGCGGACCTCGTCACCACCCCAGACTTTTAAACTTGCAAACCAAACAGAGCGAGGAAGGCGACAAAACGTGGACGGCGAGAAGAAATAATAAAAAGAACAGAAGAAAGAGCAAAAGTAGCTAACTCTCTCGCCACGTAAGCCACTCAGTTTATGCAACGAATTCACCCGGGTTTTCGTTGATGTGGCGGCAGCCACCCAGCGTAGACCGACATGTCATGGGTTTGCTTGCACGCTCGGCTAGGCAGACGAGAAAGCGCGAAACAGCGGGTAATTAGATTTGCAGAAGCGGATGGAGAGGCTGCAGGCAGAGGTGCAGCGAAAACTAGGCGAGCGTCGGACGGGTTCGCCGCTGCGCGAGCATTGCCACAATTAGCGCGACGTGCGACGTTCGGAGGACACGCTTTAGCGCGCATAAAGTTGGACAACCGTGCTGAAGGCAACGCGTTGCAAAGTGGCCAAGCGAAGGAGGATGGGCTGAAGCTACTGGGGAACAGGGACGCTTATACCACGGCGACGTTGTCGTGTGGGACACTGCGCCGTGCTGAGTCCCTGCTTACCAGCTGACTTGGTATTGAGTTTCAATTTCTCTAACAAAATTTAAATGGGCATTCACTTCACAATTGATGTTGCGTATTTCTGTGAGTAGCACACCGGCACTAGGTGGCAGAAAGAAATTTCTTTAACATTCTCCGGTGGAACAATACCGACGGTTTTGCGTGTTGGCATCTCAGTTCGATTCTTTCCGGGTTAACTTGCATGAAGCCAAAACACGGAGTAGGAGATGGTGAAGGCTACACACAGCATGTTGCGGGAAAATTTTCTCTTTAAGAAGTACCAAGACGTATGTAAAAGAAGCCCACAATTTCTTAGGCCGCACAATGCGCTAGCCACTGAGACAATCACACGGCTCTCTAGAATAATAGTAATGGAATGGCGCTGTAGCAGAAGGAAGAAAAGGGGCGCCGTATGACCGATTGATGTAACTCATCATTTCAACACCGACTCAATTAGGAGGCCTTATGGCATAAAAAATAAAGGAAGCTTGCACTAAAGCGCAAGACCTGAAGGTAGCGAAGCTGCACACAACCATTACGACCATCACGGCGCTCTAAGTCCATGATTGTGGCCGATTTGTTTCTTCTTCGCTATCGGAACGACCTTTACTACATCTTTGTTGCTGTAATGGTGAAGATGAAGCCGAACGAACGAACGGAACGCGCATAATTAAACTAGGCGCCCGCCGACGCAACGTGTACCCTATCACGTGTTCTGTGCCGAGCAGGTGGCGTGATTCCCCTCCCCAAAGTCACAAGCGAGGAAGCCGTTTGTCTCTCGGGTACTAACTCATGGTCGTAGCCGAGTGGTTCAAGACAACTGACTCCAACTCCGTTTATCTACCAGACAGACACTTGAATCCTGCCGGTGTCGGTGCCGGTGCACCGGTTATTTGTTTTCTTGATACTGTTATACAGAGTTTATTTCAAATGCCAGAATGAACGAACTGCTAAACAGTTTCGCTGTTAAAATTAACAAATCATCCCTTCCCGCAGATGATGTTGAGGAGGACGGAAGAGGGCTGCGTACCTAAAAGAGGTAAGACAGAGAGATAGTGCGAGCAGAATGAAAATACTATAACATTTAGGAGAGCTGAGGATGTTGTGGAACGGGGGAATTGGTGGGACCGCATTTGATCATGCCGTACAGAGAAAGTATTCCCAGTGCCTCCATGTTAGCCAATCAACGACATAATACAAAGTGTAACAAAATAGGACAATGTTAGCATCGTTGTAGTTACAATGAGTGACCGCTTATGGATGTCAACATTATTCCAACTTTAGAATTATCGAAACTGCCACTTTTGTTCCGCAAAAGGCTTTTTCTACGTGTCCATTCATCTCATAACTGTGCAATCAAAAGTTCATTTGATCGAATTTTCCGGCCTCTATCGTATTACTTGCGTCAACTGTCGGTTGTTCATAGCACGTGCTTTGCCACATTTTTGGTACTAAAATATAATAAAAGCTGTCTGAGTTAGGTAATTCATGAAATGGCTACAGTGTATTAAAAAGAGAATGGTAAAATGAGTGAAGCCCACTTTTTTATCATTTCATTTGAACCACACTCGCACCATCCGCGCACGAGTGAATGTAATAAAGTGCCACCAGGACCGCGGTTTCATCAGGAGGAACCCTATAGCCGTTCGACTCCTTAATGACCGCTCACGTACCATTAACGTCCGGCAAGCACTTCAGGCTAGGAAGGAATTTCTTCATTAGCGCATTCGCTTAAGCAGATAAACCTCCTGCTTCCCCGGGGACTGCTTCCAGAGACATTATTATTAATGCACACGAAGCCGCTCCCGCTAATTAAAAAAGCGAAAAATAAGAAGCGTGCTCTGATCGCAACGTAGCGGAAAAGGCCGCCGATGGCGTTTCCGGCCACAGCAAGGTCGGGAGTCCGTGAATTATTAGTTAATGAAGCCGGCGGCATCACAAGAATAATTAATTTTTAGCGGCGCTGCTTGGGACATTGGGTTCCCGCTCCGAAAGTGAAGCGGCACCGACCATTGTTGAGAAATGAAACCACAGCGAAATTATTTACAACAGCTCAAAGGCGCAAGTATCCGTACCTGCGTGGTGTTCCTTCGAGGGAGGTGTGGAGTCGGAGGAAAATCTTCCCAAATGCGCCGTAGTCGGACATTTCGCGTCTCTCGCGGAGAAATCGGCTTTAAATGGTCCTGCACGGCATTGGTACATGCTTCCACTTTTTCCTGCGTGCTGAGAGCATAGCCAGCACGTTTGGGCTTCACCGTGAAATGCTGGTATAGTAGCCGGAAGTCGAGACGCTAAGAATATCTGTAACCTTTAGACGAATTTCGCACAGGTTTAGTGCGAGAACATTAGCTGACTCTGTGGGCCGAAAAACGGCTGTCGGGTTCGGTGAGACCAAACAATGGTACACGAAACGGACGACGGCCCAAAGATAACGACAGTAAAGAAATGGAGATGAATTTAAAATTGGATATATTGGGGCCCGGGAGTTGAAACTCGAGCCAACGAAATGCGATTCACACACACACACACACACACACACACACACACACACACACACACACACACACACACACACACACACACACACACACACACACACACACACACACACACACACACACACACACACACACACACACACACACACACACACACACACACACACACACACACACACACACACACACACACACACACACACACACACACACACACACACACACACACACACACACACACACACACACACACACACACACACACACACACACACACACACACACACACACACACACACACACACACACACACACACACACACACACACACACACACACACACACACACACACACACACACACACACACACACACACACACACACACACACACACACACACACACACACACACACACACACACACACACACACACACACACACACACACACACACACACACACACACACACACACACACACACACACACACACACACACACACACACACACACACACACACACACACACACACACACACACACACACACACACACACACACACACACACACACACACACACACACACACACACACACACACACACACACACACACACACACACACACACACACACACACACACACACACACACACACACACACACACACACACACACACACACACACACACACACACACACACACACACACACACACACACACACACACACACACACACACACACACACACACACACACACACACACACACACACACACACACACACACACACACACACACACACACACACACACACACACACACACACACACACACACACACACACACACACACACACACACACACACACACACACACACACACACACACACACACACACACACACACACACACACACACACACACACACACACACACACACACACACACACACACACACACACACACACACACACACACACACACACACACACACACACACACACACACACACACACACACACACACACACACACACACACACACACACACACACACACACACACACACACACACACACACACACACACACACACACACACACACACACACACACACACACACACACACACACACACACACACACACACACACACACACACACACACACACACACACACACACACACACACACACACACACACACACACACACACACACACACACACACACACACACACACACACACACACACACACACACACACACACACACACACACACACACACACACACACACACACACACACACACACACACACACACACACACACACACACACACACACACACACACACACACACACACACACACACACACACACACACACACACACACACACACACACACACACACACACACACACACACACACACACACACACACACACACACACACACACACACACACACACACACACACACACACACACACACACACACACACACACACACACACACACACACACACACACACACACACACCATGGATAATTGTGCTTAACTCTAATTGAATGAAGGTAGATTTAGTGAATGCGTTCTGGCCTTAGAAACGTGTCATAGATGCCTGTAATGAGGACTACATGAACAATTTGAGCATACTAATAACCGAAGACGCAAAGCCCGTTTACGCCAATAACGTTTATGTTAATAGCAGAGTTAATAACAGAGTTATGGTAATAACACCAATAACGTTTATGTTCACGCCAATAACTGAGCAACAAGCTACAAAACATCGTTAATGAGGGGCACAATATCACCACTTGATGCGTGCTGTTCCAGCCGATGTAAAGAAGGTGGCGCAATAATAGGCACCCTGTCATGGCTGTACGCGCTACCTTCGAAGCGACACCTGTTAATCGAATTTTATAGTTCTGACGCGTACGGCGACAGACTATAGGCCGTCTAATGTGGTGCAACATACAAGCTTTTTGGGCGAAGAGGTTCTAAAAGCTGCATCAAAGCACCCCACGGCTGTTCGTAGGGATGGAAGACCTCAGTGTCTAAAACTAGTGGCAGTTTAAATGCAAAACGTGAATTGTAAGTGTAAGGGCAATTACCCGAAAATCGTAAAGCTTTCCTACAGACCTGCCCGGAAGTGAATAAATTACTCGGCGGAAATGGGTCATTTGAAATAGGATATTAGCTCAATATCATTGCCAAGCTTTTTCTCTTATTTCATACCCCTTGGTTGCTCGTCTTTTCAGTCACTTTGTTTTAAGTTTCCAAGTCTTCTAAATAAAATAAAACGATAGTACATGTGGTCTGTGAGCTGTAAACTGTTGCATGACAGATATATTGCGATAGTCGCCAAAAAACTTCAGGGAAGCTTGCACTTGCACGCAGGACTTGAATGGCGAAGCTGTTCTGGGTGAGCATTGCAGTACACATAATTAAGTTTCAGCATCATTGTTTGTTTGCATAGTTACGGTGCTTGTAATCGTCTTCATATGCATAAAAAAGTTCATTGTCTTATTCACGGCGAGTGGTGGATGCAAAGTCATCCTCAGCATTATACACTTCAAGCAGCTCAACTGGAGAAGCTTGCACTAAGTCGTGCAAGGCTTGAACTAAAGCGAAGCTGTAGGATGGCTTTATACGCGAGCACTGAAGGACACATCACACCGCATTTGTACAAGATTGAAATTGTTTTTAGGGGCGAAGCACCTTAGGACCTCGCATTGCCCGGGGCTTGGCGTTCGTGTGCACAGTGTTGCGCATGCGCGAGCAGCATTGGATTGGATTGGATTATGTTGGATTAAAATAGATTGGATTAGATTGGATTTGATTGGAGTTGTTTATACTGTACAGACGCGTTGTCTCTCATTCACATGCGCGAGTGCGCGAGTGCGCAGTGCCACGGGGAATTTACGGCAAGAACGGTCCTCAGTGCTTCGCCCACTCGTCTTGATTCCCTTCGTGGAGATGCGGGAATTTTTTTTACATGTTCCATCATTGCTTTACTCTGTGCTAGTAGTAGTAGTCATCGTCATATGCATCGATGTCGTCGCGTTCCTCATGCCAAGCATTACATGCGCGGTAGCACTTGACAAGAGCGCTGGGTTTTTTAAAGATGATAGTCTTTCTTGGGCTACTTAAACCCAGAAATTTTGGTCTGTCTATATGTCTGTATGTCTGTCTGTATGTCTGTCCGTCTGTCTGTCTGTGACTCGATTCAGCCACCCGACCAAAGTAAAACAATGTCTGCACAATAGTCTTGTATAGTCACAGCTAAATCTACCCGTCTAAGTCCGGTGTAATGTTCATACTTGTCAACATTGTTGAAGAAGAACAAGACATTACGCAAATATAAGACAACAAATTAATACAGAAGTGATATTTGCAGTGTTCCTTTATAAAAAGTCATACAAGCTTGACTTCTGCGAAATGAAATACTTCATCAACTCCGGAAAAAAAATTGACTTCGCCGTCGCCTGCTGTCGCCCGCGCCACTATAGCTTCTGGCGCCATTTTAAGAAATCACCCGGCAACAGTTACGAGAGGTTCCACTAGATACGTTCCACGTTCTGGTTGCAACGCACGTGGAGTAAGGAAACGCGGTTCTATAAATGTTGAAGTAGGGCGCCTCGATTCACGCGTGTCTTCGCCGTACGGCAGCGTTGGCATCGAGACACCCGGTTTGGTGCAGTGGAACGCGGGAAATTTAAAATGATTTAAGCAAACCTTTGGCGTCTTTACCTTGGGAGGAGCCCGACGCAAGAGGAACAACATGAGAGGTGAGCGGGAAAGTGAAGGGAGGCATTTGCTTGGCAAAAGTCGATACACACTATCGTCTTTTGACGATATTTGCAACGAAAGGAGCAGATACGCGGTCAATTTTTTCTTTTGTTTTTTTGCTGAGCTACTGCCCTCCCCACCACTCCTTAACTAACCAGCAAGCCATAATCTATCGTCGCCTTCAGACCGGTACCGTTTACAATCACGTCATCCTCCACCAGATCGCACCCACTATCTACCCCCGTCAATGCCAACACTGCGACACCCCACTCACCACATTCCACCTCGTATACTCCTGTCCCCACTCCCCTAACCCACCCCCCTTCCCCACCCCGGAGCAGTGGGAGACTGAGCTGACCAGCCCGGACCCGGCCTGCCAGAGGGCCTTGGTTTCTCGGGCCATTGAGTCGGCTCGGTCGAGAGGCATCCTGGACTAGGGACGCTTCACCACCACCCTTTTCCCTTTCCCTTTTGCTCCAATAAACGTTTACTACTACTACTACTGCGTGAGCTGGAGACTCGGTTGTCACCGCGAAGCACGTGCTCACGAGCGCTCGGTATTTTCTCGCTCTTCGTGGTTTTTGTAAGTTTTTTTTTCTTTGCTAAAACCGCTGCGCGTGCCGGGAACGCTCGGCGGTCACTGCGAGGCACGCGCTCAAGAGCGCTCCGCATTCTCTTGGTATTTGTTTTGCAACACCGAACTAATGGCTTGTACAAGAGCTCCACTTTGATTAGCGTTCGCGCCTGAAAAAACACACGCACGCACGCGAATGCCCACTACGCACATGCAGGTACGAACGTAGGTAATGTTTCCCTCCACTTGGACCGAGAAAAAACTAGAAATGATGAACTTTCCTGCACTGAAGGAAGTTATAATCACCGTGTCGTGGGCTAAGTTGTTATATTGATCAAATGCCCGCCACGGTGGATCAGTGGGTAAGGCGTTGTGCTGCTGAGCCCAAGGACGCGGGATCGATTCTCGGCTCGGCTAGCAGCTTTTGTGATGGAGGCGACAAGCGAAAACGCCCCTGTGTTCGAGATTGCGGCGCACGTTAAAGATCCCCAGGGCCCTATTCTCGACTGCACAAATTCGCAGACAATTCTCCGAGCTTTTTGCGTAAGCACGACGTGAGCAATCAGTGACGTGATGCACCTATAGCTATGACGACATGCAATTCAATTTGATGCTTCACGCATAAAGATCACAGCCAAGGTATCAAATATTGCGCATAAAAGATAAGAAAACAATTGGCATGTACTCCTCTAAACATTAGGGCGGTAGCTGAGGCTGGCAAGAGAAACACAATTCTGCAGGTCAAAATTGGCGTCAACAGCACAAGGTGTTCGAGTAACGCTGATCCAAAAGCGAGCGAAAGGCTATTGTTGAGCTAAAGTACATCACACAATTTTATTAGTGTATCTGTTTATTTCTTTCAATTGCTTTTAGTAACATGGTCGGGCTCTCTGCTTCAATGCAATCTTTGTTGCGTTATCACCTTCCCGGCCGCCACCGCCGCAACGCTATCGTCTGCTGCTATGTTGCATGTTTATGGCGTGATCACATAAAAAGACGGCCGCGACCATCGCTTGAATGGCACATAAGAGCAGCGAAGCGCTACGCTTGATAGCCGCGGAGCGCACCGATGTCGCCGATTCACTCATCCATCAAGGTAAACTTCAATCAGCACTGTAATGAACCGAAGTCACTTTTCTTTGTTATTTTTCTCTTGAGTTCGATCATGTGACCCAGCAGCTTACTAAGAGGAGTGCGCTCAAATGCCATACATTGGGTTCTCTTTGTCACGGAGAGGCTTGTGCTGCCCTCTTTTGTTGCGGTTACGCCGTACAAATAATTTTTATTTTTTTGCCAACATGAAAGCAAAATACTGCATGTTATTTGTATGCTCCGTGATCGCTGACTTGGAAACAGTCGAAACTGTCGAAACAGTCGAAAGACAGATTGCTATCTAAAGGGGGAGGAATAATTATAGCGGTTAAACAAGAATTCAAACCGTCAGTTATCGCCTACGACAAGTCCATCGAAGTAATTTGGGTTACTGCGCAGTCAGCTCACATCACTCTCATTATCAGTGCCTGCTACCGACCCCCGATAGCGGACCAGGGTTTGTCGACTTGCTGAATAATTCACTTGAGTATGTGTAATCCCATTATCCAAATTCTGTTCTTGTTCTGGGCGGTGACTTCAACTACCCTGGAATTGATTGGTCGTCTTCTTCTGTCGGCAGTAACAGCTCCCACCGCCATGAATGCTTGCGTTTTCTACATTTGACACACGTCCATTTCATGATCCAGTTAGTAACAGACCCTACACGTCGCGATAAGATTTTAGATTTGCTTTTCACTAACAATTCTGAGAAAGCTTTTACCCACGTGCTTGAGGAAATTAGCGACCATAGGGTTGTCCACTGTTCACTGTCTCTACCACGCGCCAACAAATCAAAGGTAATTACTAAGCAGTTATTGAACTACGCATGCGCCGACATCGACAAGATGAACCGTATACTAGATGACTTTGTACGCATATTTGAATCAGGTTTTGAACATCGCAGTGCAAACGAAAATTGTCTTCAATTTTGCGACGCACTAAAAAAATAGAAGAATGCTGCGTCACGAAACTAACAATCAGTGCTAAAATAAACGACCCGTGGTTCACACACGATGTAAAAAGATGCTTAAATAGGAAGAAACGAGCATTTAAAAAGGCTACTCGAACTAATGCTCCTGAAGATTGGGTTAATTAAAAATATATATCCAAAACAAACTGACGCCTCAATAAAAGAGGCCAAGGATAAATATTTTAACTGCACTTTACCTAACTTTTTGAAAACTGACCACGAAAAATTCTGGCACGTGATGAACCCTACAGCCGACCCTTCTGAGTCAACTCTACTGAGTGATCAAGGCGAAGCTCTTTCGCTAGAGGAAAGCGCTGAATGCTTCAACAAGCATTTTGCGTCTGTATTGACGGAAGAGCTTCCACTTAACTCACTGACACTGACACAACCTAACATTCCCGTCCCTTTTTCTTCAATTACAATAACTGAAAATGGTGTTGCACGAGCTATACAACGACTTCCTTGTAAGTCTAGCCCGGGGCCCGACGGCAATAATGCAAAACTCTTAAAATCTACCTGCCCTACATCAGCGTAGCTATTGTCACGGATTTTTCAGCAATCGCTTACCACGGGCTGTGTACCCCGGAGGCTGGAAATACGCCTTTGTTAAGCCCATATTCAAATCTGGCCTAAAGGCATGTCCCAACAACTACCGTCCAATCTCTCCAACTTGTATTTCTTGCAAGCTATTAGAACACATTATTTACTCGAAAATTACTTCTCATTTGAACCCAGACAACATTCTCATCCAAGATCAACACGGTTTTCGGGAAAAACGCTCTTGCAACACCCAACTATTTGAATTGTTGACAGACTTGCACAAATCCATGCGTAGCTCTGCTCCTACAGATGCTATTTTTATCGACCTTTCAAAGGCTTTTGTTCGTGTCCAACATAACCGATTACTAACCAAAGTCCGCAACCTCCAGCTTGATCAGAAAACAACCCAGTGGATTCAAGATTTCCTCTCTAACCGGTCGCAGTCAGTAAAACGTAATCACATAATTTCCAGAAAGTGCATGGTAAAGTCCAGAGTCCCCCAAGGCGCCGTGCTCGGACCGTTATTATTTTTGGTTTACATTAATGACAGTGGATCTAATATAGTTTCTTCCCTACGCATATTCGCAGATGATTGCGTTATATATAAGGAGATTACCGAACCGAATGATATTTGAATCCTACACTTAAATTTGTGAAAACTAACAGAGTGGTTTAACTTGTGGCAGATGGACATCAACGCTGGAAAAAACCAAACACATTAGATTTACTTCCATAGCCAACCCCCCCTCTGAGAGATATGTAGTTAACGACACCGTAATTGAGACCGTTTCTTCGCCAAAATGCCTCGGCATTTTCATTAGTTCCGACTTAACCTCGAACAGTCACGTTGAATATATCACTAGCAAATCGTTGAAAAAACTCGGTCTTTTAAAACGCTGTCTGAGGTACGCAAACTCGGAATCTAAACTTCACGCATATACAGCTGTAACCTGGCCTTCACTAGAATACGCGTAAAACCATTTGATATCCACATACGGCAATATTATCTGATATGTTAGAATTGGTGCAAAATAAAGGAGCTCGATTTATCACCTCCAGTCATTTTCGCCACCAAAGTGTAAGATTTATTAAGCATTCTCTGAACCCCCCAATGCTTGCCACGCGCAGAAAGTACTCCCGCCTTTCCTTTTTCCACAGTTTGTATCATAGTGACTCGTAATTTTCTCGTACATTCATTAACCCGGCTCCCCATGTTTCTGCTCGCGTCGATCGTGCACATAAGGTCGATCCCATACACTCACGCAATAAAACATATCAATTTTCACCACTTTCGTTATCCATAAACGAGTGGAACGCACTACCCTCAAACATCGTCGCTATTACAGAACCCTCGCTTTTCCCATCTTCCCTACTAACTTACTTAGAAGTAGACAATAATTTGTAGCCACCATTGATATTTAATCTACAAGGTATGCGTAAGGAATGTTTATTGCTACTTCTTGTAATATGTTTCCTGTTATGGCGGAGTGTTTACTGTGTTTATTACTTACTGTGTTGTTAGTAATGTTGCTTGTGTTATTGATCATTTTGATTATACTAGTATCACTATGTGACATGCTGTTTTACTGATGCTGTAGTAACCTCCTGTATGTATGTATGAATGTATCTCCCTTTCTGGGCTCATGAGGTAAATAAATAAATAAATAAATAAATAAATAAATAAATAAATAAATAAATAAACTGTTATTTCTGTCGACAGAAAACATGCTTTAAACCGTGCATGATGCGAAACTGCGCCTGCTGCAAATTCACGGACATTTCGCGGAGCCGAACGTCGGTGAAGTTTTTGCCCTATTTCGCAGCAAAAGCAGCCGCCATTTCCAAGCTGTCACGTATTACCACGTCATTTTTATGCAGACTAAATAAGCCAATGTGTGACGTACGCGTCCTATTCAAGTGTTTGGGTTACGTCACATCTTTTCAGCCAGTCGCAGAGAGGGTGTGGCCTGCACGCCATAACGTTGTTGAATGGCAAACACGGGCCTACGTTGTCATGTCCACTGCATTTCGTCTAGTTTTAAAGACGATAGTCTTTCTTGGGCTACTTAAACACAGAAATATTGGTCTGTCTGTACGTGTCTGTCTGTCTGTCTGTCTGTATGTCCGTCTGTCCGTCTGTGACTCGATTCAGCCACCTGGCCAAAGTAAAACAATGCCTGCGCATTAGTCTTATATAGTCACAGCTAAATGTACCCCTCCAAGTCCGGTGTAATGTTCATACTTGTCAATATTGTTGAAGAAGAACAAGACACTACGCAAATATAAGACAAAAAATTAATACAGAAGTTATATTTGCAGTGTTCCTTTATAAACAATCATGCATGCTTGACTTTTACGAAATTAAATACTTCATCAACTGCAGGAAAAAAATTCACTCCGCCGTCGCCTGCTGTCGCCCGCGCCACTATAGCTTCTGGCGCCATTTTAAGAAATCAACTTGCAACAGTTACGAAAGGTTCCACTAGATAGGTTCTACGTTCTGCTTGCAACGCACTGGGAGTAGGGAAACGCGGTTCTATAAACGTTGAAGTAGGGCGCCTCGATTCCCGCGCGTCTTCGCCGTACGGCAGCGTTGGCATTGAGACACCCGGTTTGGAGCAGTGGAACGCGGGAAATTTAAAATGATTTAAGCAAACCTTTGGCCTTTACCTTGGGAGGAGCGCGACGCAAGAGGAACAACATGAGAGGTGAGCGGGAAAGCGAAGGGAGGCATTTACTTGGCAAAAGTCGATACAGACTATCGTCTTTTGACGACATTTGCAACGAAAGGAGCAGATACGCGGCCAATTTTTTCTTTGCCGGCCAAGAATTGTGCACTTCACGTAGAGAGGAATAAGGCAAACTTTAGAACTGTTGGCAGTAAACGTTAGTAAGCGTCAAAATGACGAAAACACACACAACCGCTATGTCGACCGGTAGCAGGGGACCAAAATTGAAAGCCAATCAGAAAATACTTCCGGCAATTTCACAGTTCCCTGGGAATTTGTGCCGTCGAGAATAGGGCCCCAGGTGGTCAAACTTAATCTCGAACCCTCCACAACGGCGCGCTTCATCGCCTGTGTAGCGTGGGCGCGTTAAACCTCACAATCAATCAAACTCAATCTTGACTAAATACAGTTGTCTTAACATGACGAAGTAACTTTTTAACAATAAACTCAAACTAAAATTTGTCAGTCGGAAGTTATGGTGCATAAAACCATGCCCCTAACGAAACAGTTTTCGTGCACGTTTTATGAGCGCGGAAGATTGTTCGACGCTGTACAGAAAACTCGCCAAATCCAATCGACTGGCTGGTCAAGTGTAGTGCGGCACAGCGCGCTCTTGCATCGAATTTCCCCAGGACGTTTCATGCCCGCGCAGAAACCGTTGTTATCAGCGGGGACCTACGGCCATACTTTCACTCCGGGCGAGAGTTTTTTTTTTTATATTTCCTGGGGACGCCATAAACTCAGCCCCTTCTGGGATCGACTTGTCGTGGAAGCTTTCAAAGTTAGCGTATATTTAGTAGCCTGGTTGCTCCAATAAAGTCACAGT